>NC_029781.3:4709529-4791332 GCF_000817695.3 Arachis duranensis | reverse complement strand
GATGGTAAGAAGGTAACGGGTACTAAGTGGGTTTTTAAGAATAAACTTGGTGAGGATGGACAAGTTTTTTGTAACAAGGCTAGATTAGTGGCCCAAGGTTACGATCAAGAAGAGGGTATTGATTTTGATGAGTCTTTTGCTCCGGTAGCTAGAATGGAAGCAATTAGGTTGCTTCTTGCCTATGCTACCCATAAAGGTTTCAAAATGTTTCAAATGGATGTTAAGTGTGCCTTCCTTAATGGCTTTATTGATAGAGAAGTGTATGTGGCTCAACCCCCCGGTTTTGAACATAAAGAGTTTCTAAATTATGTTTTTAAACTAACTAAGGCTCTTTATGGCCTTAGACAAGCTCCAAGAGCTTGGTATGAAAGGCTTAGTGCCTTCTTATTGGTAAATCATTTTCAAAGGGGAACCACCGACACAACCTTATTCATTAAAGCGTCTAATGATGATATTCTTCTTGTTCAAGTTTATGTTGATGACATTGTATTTGGATCGGCCAACATTTCCTTGTGTGAAGAGTTTGGAAAACTCATGACTAGTGAGTTTGAAATGAGTTTAATGGGAGAGCTTACTTTCTTTCTTGGCCTCCAAATTAAACAAACTCCTAGTGGCACTTTTATTTACCAAGGAAAATATGCCAAAGAACTTATCAAAAGTTTGGCCTAGAAGACTCCAAATCAATGGGCACTCCTATGCATCCCAATACTAAACTTGAAAAGGATGATGATGGCCAAGATGTGGATGAAACAAGGTATAGAGAAATGATAGGTTCACTTATGTACCTTACCTCCTCTAGACCGGATATAGTCCAAAGTGTGGGTGTATGTTCTAGGTTTCTACTACACAGGAGCAAAAACTGATATTATCTCGTGCCAAGTGACGAGACAAAAAGAAAAGTCTCGTGGCAAGGGACGAGACAAAACAAAGTTGCTCGTGTCCAGTGACGAGCAAAAATAGAAAAGTCTCCTCTGAAGGTCAGCAAGTGTTAGCATCGAAAAAGGGGGCTAAGATTTAACCCCCCCTTCTCTTAGCCACTGAAACCATCACTCCGTGATTCCCCTACTAAGCCTGGCATAACGATCCTCATTGTCCTTGTCATCACTTTTGATATTACCTTATAAATGTATCCAACCATACTTATAAGTCTAAGGTCCTGTATCTCCTTTGCACCCACAAATTTCGGTGCCAGCGCTACCCAGGTAACATTGGAGTCCTGTCTCAAAGAAAGTCATCATAACTTTAGTAAATTCCACTCCAATGTCCTCCCGGCACCTTTTTATAAAGTTCATGTTATACCCATCACTGTCCGGTGCCTTAGATGATTCGCAGTCCCATACTGCATCCTTAACTTCCTCCTCCGACGGTAACATCTCTAACGCTTGAGCTTCCTCCCTCTCCAACCGATTGATTAGACCATCTCGAAAGCTAATATTTGGCGAAGCTTCCTGTTGGAACAAATTCCTATAGAAATCTCTAATGGCTACCGTGATTCTTGCATGGTTCCTGACCAACCTCCTGTTAATCACTAAGGACTCAATCCTGTTATTTCTTCTTCTTGCTGATGCAATGTTGTGGAAGTATCTAGTGTTTCTGTCCATCTCCTTGGCAAGTCAGGACCTGGACATTTGTTTTTAGTGTATATCTTGTCTCGTATACCATAGCTCACAACACCTCGCGAGCGTCTTTCTTCTTGCTTCTACTGTACCATCATAAACCCCGTTGCTGACCATGTCATCCACTTTCTTGATCTCCTCCTCAAACCTTTTCAACTTTTCAGGTATGTTTCCAAAGTGCTGCTTATGCCATTTACCCAACGGTTTTGTTAACCCCCTCCAGTCTTCCTTCACAATCCTTAGGAAGCCTTCATGTGTGAACCATGAATCTAGGTTGCAAAACAGTCTTGTACCCTGAACCAATCTTCTGCCTTCCACTATCAAGGGACAATGATCAGATAATCCTCTCTGTCCTCCTCTAAGACGAGTGTCCGGATACGCGTCCAGCCATTCCAAACTCACCAGGCTTCTATCAATATAACTACAAGACTGGCCTCTAAACCATGTATACTTGCGATCATTAAGCGCCAAGTCCACCAGCTCCATGTCATTTATCCATGCTCTGAAGTCTTCAGCAGTTGCAGATAAATTCGTCGCCCCTTTCCTCTCATCTATATGCACAATTTCATTGAAGTCCCCCCATGTAACAAAACGGAGTTTGGCACAACCCTATAACATAACTTAATTCCTCTCATAGTAATAGTTTTTCATCCCTCACATGTGGTCCATATACCAGACAAACAGCACAGTAAAAATTATCATTGGTCGTCACTCCCTCCACACATAACCACCTATCTCCTTTATAGCAATTTGTTAATTTAAAAACAGATTCATCCCATATTAACAGTAAACCTCCTGATGCTCCAATTGAATTAACGCACTCCCAACTAGCTCTATCATTACCCCAGATACTTGCTACATCAAATTTATTCGCCATTTCTTTTTTGTTTCTATCAACCCCAATATATCAACTCTAAACTTGTTTTTGAAGCTTTTTATCATATTCAATTTCGCAACTCCTCCCAAACTCCTAATGTTCCAAGAGTTTAAAATCATTTATATAATTTATTACACACATGCTTACGAATCTTTGGCTGACTCCTTCTGATTTTCTCCTTTTGCTTCGACTGTCTCCATTTTCTAGCTAATGCTTCATTTTGCTCTTGGAGAATAGCTATAATGTCTTCTTCATCACTGCACGGAATTGCGCCTGATTCAACTGCTAATTTCCAAGCCTCTCTATTCTCCGCCACATCTTCTTCCCGACTCTGAATTTGGTTGCCTAGGTGTATCGCCGAAGCTTTGTACCTACCCAGCCCTGCAACAGTCTCATCTACTGCTTAAATCTCTTTTCTAGATCTTCTCCCAGCTTCATATTCTTCTTCCAACCCTGTCGCCATTAACCTACCCACCGCACTCCTGGGTTCCGGACTCTCAAGGTACTCTGCAGTCCATCCTCTTCCTTCCCTCTCCTCTCTCATCATATTCTGTCCCAAATGTTTAATGTCATGGATCTGCTGTTGTTTTGTAGCCTTCCCAGGATCATGTTCATCCTCACCGTTATCTCGTCCAACACTCAGGTCTCTAGCATCATCGTTGACTTTGTAACTGCCAATCGCCGCGCCTCCCTCGGCTTCTCGCTTTTCACAGCAGCGACTTGCCACAGGGAACTATTCATCCTTGTCTTTGTCGCGCCTAACACTCTCATCTGTAGAGTTCATATCCCGTCTGTCATCACCATTTTTCTTTTTTCCGTTAGCTTCGCCTCCCCCGTCTCCTTGCGTTGCACAGCGGCGATCATTCATGGACCGAGTCCCTCGCGAAGTCGCCTCGTCCTCTCTCCTCCGCATCCACCATGACCCAACAGAGAAGCATGCTGCGTTCACTGTTTCTTCCACCAACCGGGTCACGGGCTGTACAACCCGCGGTCCTTCATACAGCTGGGTCGGGTCGTCAGCAACTCCAGCCCTACCCCTGTTGAACAGCCCATACCCTCCCTCATTTAATTGGGCCCTCTTCATTTTGTCCTTTCCATCCTTGGTTTTTAAAACATTGGGTCTGCTTGCAATAAGCCCAATTCTCTCCCTTACACGAACAGCTGAATCCTCATGTTGAAATTGAATTCCTTCATAATTGTATGATAGCATGTAATCTGAATCAATCTCCTGATTATTTGCGTCTGTTACCATTAAGATTTCTTTCCCATTTGTTTGCGTATAATCATGGCCCTCATAATGATAATTTGAAAACTGAATATTCCACTCATTTAATTCAGAGGGCAAAATTACTATTTTGCCCTTGTCTTGTTCCTCAGTCGATTGTTTCTTCTCCATGAGCTCCGCCACCGGATCCCGTCTTGCCCCCTCAGCTCAGCACCACCACTTGCTTTCTCTCTTATCTCAACCTGCTGCATATCTTCCATGGCCACTATACCTACCTACTTGGTCCAACTTGGCCTATGGAAAACATTCTTCTCGATATACCTCACTACCAACCTCTTTCACAAGAACATCAAATCCTCTTGTACCAATGGTGACATGAACCCACTCGTTGATCATATCGAACATACATGTGTTTATCAGTACGCGACCAACACTAAACGAATTACACATCTCCGTTAAAGTATCACACTTTACCACTTCACCCCATTGATCTCCTTGTCTTGTGAAGGTCTCCTTTGACCAGGCATGCAAAGGTACTCCATAGTATTCCAACCAGATTCTTCTAGTCTCGCTCCTCTCAGTCTCATCCTATCTCCATACCATATAGAACAATTTTATCAGATCGTTCATTCTGAATGTGTATGCTTCCTCTGGATTAGCTAAAGTGTCAAACGTTAGCATTGCTTTGTATGCACCCAACTTCCTTAAATGCGTTACGCACGGCCATTTATTATTAACCTTTTGATGTAGTGTCTGAAAATTGATCATCTTCTTTGTGCCTCCCACAATACTATTTTGTATTTCTATTTTCTTGGACCATTCATTCTTATTTGGGTCCTTGCCCTGCGCATGTCTTGCAGACTTACGAACCTGCTCTTCCACCTTTTTTGCAATCTTGTGCTACTGAGATCCATCTTCTTGTTCTTTTCTTGTCGGTTCTTCCACTCCTTTTTTTTAATGTCCTTCGGTTCAAGTTTCCTTCTGTATTTTGCTTCTGCAACAAATATTCTTTTACCTCTCAATACTATATGATTCATTTCTGCAATAGCTTTTAAAGCTCCATTCTTTGTAGTGTATCGAATAAATTCTTATTCTTCCGCACAAGATAAATATCTATAATCCTGCTCGTCTATTTGAACAGTCAATCGAAAAATTATCAATAAAGACTGAGAAAAAATCTAACTACAACCGATAATGTTCTTCTTTGTTCTAAATCCTAAGATCCTTATCATGTTGATTTATTTGCCTATTGCTACCCGTTGCAGTGTTTACCCAAATGTGTAAGTCTCAATTGCTTTTGTTTGTATTAAGGCAAGGAATCATCATCTTCAAACTTATAATAATCATCATATCATCATCATCACAATGATAATCCATGAGATAAGACAAGATGACCAATGTGAAGATGACACAATTGGGTCTGCATCTGATGCCTACAATTTAGTATCTACCAATGGGTCAATGGGAAATAATGATAATCATTATCACTATCACGAGTCCATAACCATAACCCAAAAAGAATGAGGTTGGGTTTTAGTCCAAACACCCTTCTTTCACAATCCTTCTCTTCCTCTTTGCTATTGCCTTCCCTAGTTTTCAGTCTCTCCAATTCACAGTTACTCCCTCATTCTCGTCTTCATCTTCAGCATCCCCTCTCTCTCAAAACCAACTCTTCAGGTTCTCTCTCTCTCTCTCTCTCTCTCTCTCTCTCTCATTTGCTTGTGTGTTACTGAATTCCGTGCTAGAATTATCTGGGGTTTCTAGTTTCATCCAAAGTTTGCATCTTTTGAAGATACCCAATATGAAAAATGCTCTCTTCCGGTTCAGCTCACACTGGAACCTCTTTGGGTGATTATTTTTAATCTGGGTCTGCTAAAAGTTGTGTCCTTTCTATGATTGCAGGGAGAAAGAGCGCAATTATTCGTATGCATAAAGTTGATCATACTATTGAGTCAACACCCGTTAATTTGATGGCTCGAGAACAGGAATTTACAGAAGTGAACAGAAATCTTTACCCGAATGTAGAACCCTACAGCGCAGGGTTTTTGAAAGTTTCAGATATTCACACACTCTACTGGGAGCAATCTGGAAACCCCAATGGACATGTCAGTAGCTAAGACTCCCCAATAACTGCAAAGTTAAACTGTGCTATATTATTTTCCCTTTCTAAATTTTGAAGCTATGTATGCTTATTTGTTTACATTAATTGATGAAAAACTGGAATGGGAGGCAGTGGACTATTATTGGCTTAGTGATTGAATTCTATATAGATTGATTATTGATGCAGTTGAATGAGTAATAAATGTTAATATTTGATCCAATGTTTTTTTGGTGGAGACTAATAGCCTTTATACATGTGTATTCCATTACCTAACTTTGTTAAGAGGAGAAATAATTTGATGCAAAAATGATCATTTAATCATTTTCTATACAATTTTGTTGCAGCCGGTTGTCTTCATTCACGGAGGCCCTGGAGGGGGAACTGGCCCAAGTAATCGGAAATTTTTTGATCCTGAATTTTACAGAATCATTCTATTTGATCAGGTTAGGTTTTGAACTGCTTTATTTCAAAGAAAGCTCCACCATTTGAATAAGGAAATTTATTCTCTTTGTCAGCGGGGTGCAGGGAAAAGCACGCCTCATGCTTGCTTAGAGCAAAACACCACATGGGATCTAATTGACGACATTGAAAAGTTACGAGAACACTTGCAGATTCCAGAATGGCAGGTCTCTTTTCACCCTATGGTTGTTTATCATCATACATTTTATCATCCTTATGTAATAGGCTATATGATATTCTCCTGTGTATTATGCAGGTATTTGGAGGATCATGGGGAAGCACACTTGGTCTTGCTTATAGCCAATCTCACCCAGACAAGGTGTACTAATTTGTGTCGTAATGTATAATTTTGTAAAACAATGTTTTATTGTTCATTTTTTAAAATGTCTTGTAATTTTGTTTGAAGGTTACTGGCATGGTCCTCAGGGGAATTTTCCTATTAAGAAAGAAAGAGATTGATTGGTTTTATGAGGGTGGTGCTGCTGCAATATTCCCTGATGGTTGGTATATAGTGTGTTCTTTTTTATTTATTTATCTGGGACTATGTTTAGAATATCGGAAAAGTATAGGTTACCAATATACTATCCGCTAACTTATTGCCAGTAATAATTAATTATTATATTTTAAACACATGCATAAGGAGACACATATAAGAAATATATATAAAGACACTTCCATTAGATACAGTCATAAAAAAAATATTTTTATTAGACACATCCATAAAAACACTTCCATTAAACACAGTCATAAACAAGAGTGGACAGAAGTTGGCAGAAATGCTGTTGGTAACGTAGCGGGATTGATAGATACCTCTATGCACGAACTTTCCTTTAAAGATGAAGACATTTCGACTTCTTTAATATGTGGAAATATGTTGAAGCTTTAGTTTGTGTCACTTTAATTGCATCTGAGAAACTTCGTTTTTATGCAATTTTTTTTACTTAAATTCAGTTTATGCATTTTGTCTCATGTCAGCTTGGGAGTCATTTAGGGATCTGATTCCAGAGAATGAGAGAGGATGCTTTGTCGATGCCTATAAAAAGAGGTTAAACTCTGACGATGTTGAAACTCAGGTGAGTGTCTGTCTGGTTTCTGAGTTTGCCTACTTCTGCTTCCTACAACTATTCTTAGATTTCTATCCTTAGTGATACAAATGAGGGCTAACAGTGTGAGCTTCGTGCTTTATCTAGAATAGCTCTTGTGCTTGATGAAAAAGTTGAATTCAATCTTAATCATAGCATGTGAGTTGTTGAATACAATCTTAATCATAGCATGTGGGTTTTCTCTTTAATTGGGAGTCAGGGAGCAGTATGTACTACCAAATGACTAAGTCCCAAATTGATCTTCCTTTCTTGATTTCCTTTGTCCAAATTACAGTCACACTACAAGGTTTTTCATTGTGGGTGATCATTATCCTTCCAAAAAATAAAAAAGATGCCTTTCCATTGTTGTTTTCTTATCTATGTCTTTGTTCTTAGTATGGAGCTGCTAGAGCATGGACCAAATGGGAAATGATGACAGCTCATCTTCTTCCAAATGAAGAGAACATCAAAAGAGGGGATGACGATAAATTTTCATTGGTAGGTTCATCAATTGAGAAATGAGGCACTTTGACGGAGAAGAAATTCTGATTGATTACCTTTTTATTTGTCGCAATATTTTGTGTTTCTATCTATTCATTCTAACAAAAATACTGGTATTTCTTTTTCCTAAAGAATATAAATCAATTTTGGTTTCAACTATGATTTTGTAATGATTCTAATTCTTTAACTTGTACCAATGAGTGATGACAAATGCTTATTTAGTTATCTTTTTACAATAGGCATTTGCAAGGATTGAAAACCACTATTTTGTGAACAAGGGATTCTTGCCCTCGGATTCATACCTGTTAGATAACGTTGACAAAATTAGGCATATCAACACCACAATTGTGCAGGTAAATACATTTGTACTATAGCCTTGAAAACTTAACGACGATCTTAGATTCTTCGATGTTTGTTTCATAATTTTGTAGGGACGATACGATGTCTGTTGTCCTATGATGTCAGCCTGGGATCTTCATAAAGCTTGGCCAGAAGCAGATTTTAGGGTATGACTAAAATGTTAGTTGCATTGGGTTTTCGGTGTAGAGTTTAAATTCTAATCGTAATTCCGCCTGATGAATGTTATGAAGCAGGTCGTTGCTGATGCGGGACATTCAGCCAATGAACCAGGGATAACTGCTGAACTAGTGGCTGCAAATGAGAAACTAAAAAACATAATCAAAAATAAAGGGAACTGAAGTTACTCAACAAACAAACAAAGAATAAAGGCGCAACGGGAGACTGATCCGCATGCTGCAAACATTTCGGGTTTATGAGATTGTTATCCTATTGAGAATTGTTTGTTTCAAAATATTAAGCATACTGTATCATAACCCGGAAACTTTTTTTCATCATCGTTTCAAAGGAAATGCGAGGGATTTAATTTATTATAAATTTAACATCCTTAATGTGGTCTGTTGATTTACTTAACACGAAACACAAATTAATGGTATTACGGCCTAGTTTGGATAACAACTTAAATAAGTTTTTTTGGAAAAAGAACTTAAAGTATAAGAACTTTTATTAATAGCAGTTCATAGATAAGTTATTTTGTGTTTGGATTTTTAGTTATAAATATCATTAAAAATTAGTTATTCTCCTTCACTTTCACTCATAATGATGTTCCTATATATGGTGAATAGTAATAAAATTTTAATTCACAATAATCTTGATGACAATGCTAAAATAATTATTGTGTAGTTAGTGTTTGTTGTTTTATTGTGTATGATATGGTAGGTAAAAATAAAAAACAAATATAAAATGTGTGTCAGTGTATATTTTGTTGTTAGTTTTTTAATTTTTTTACTCCTATTAGTCTCCTTCTTTATTAGGGTCAAGAACTTGGTATAACTAACTATAAAAATAAGAGCAAGCTATATAAAAATAAAATCACATGTAAAAAAGATAAAATTAAAATTAAAATTTCATACCACACACAATGTTAAATACAAATTTAATAATAAAAATAGATTAGTAAAATGATAAAAAAATAACTGGAAGGAATATATGCAGCAGCTGATTCAGATGGAACATTGTTTTAAAACTAGAATAAGACCCGCGCGATATGCGGGAAGATAAATTAATAATAGCATATAATAAATATTAAAAATTGTTATGTTTTGTAGAATTAAATTAAATATATATATAAACTACAGTTAAATTTAAAAGATATTTTATTTAAAATAATTTGTAGTACAAAAAATTTAGATGTTGGAGTAGTACAAAATGATATTTTTATTTAGTGGTTTGATTTTGGCATTTGTTTTAAACTTTTAGTTGATGGACTTCTAGATGTCTCTTGAATTTATATGATTTTCTTTCTCCTTGATCTCTTGATGGGTATGAGATCTTTGTCTGATGATATTAGTGTTAGCGAAATTAGTTCCTATAATAAATGAATAATTTAAATTAGAAATAAAAATGATGTCTTAAATAAGTAATTTTTGTTGGAGTATTACCGGTTTTATTTGTTGTAACGGGGTGTTGAGGTTCAGTTTTTTCTGTTGGAACAAATGTCTTGGCAACCGTGTATTGTTAAAAACTTTCTTTGAGATTAAAATCATTTACTTTAACTTCAAATATAAGTGTGAGATTGCAAAAAATTTTCAATTGGGGTGGTACTTCAATGTTATTACTTTTATGGAATGTCATTAGATTTAAAACAGTTGTGTCTAACAATTTTTTTGCTTTGCCATCAAATAGCACAAAAGTTGGTATAGCACCTTGATCGAAACCTTTAATTGAATTCTTAACCTAAAATAAGTATTTAATAAAAAAAATTATTACATTTTTTAAGTTATTAAAAAATAAACAATGAATAGCATATTGAAAGAAGTATAATTTTAATGATATTAAAATATAATTATATATAAAGTATTATAAAATAATATAAAAAATATTAAAAAAATAATTAAAGTATTTTTTCGTAAATTCAATTTAAAAATACAATAAATATATTTGTTTTGTTCCTTTTAATTTAATATAATCATTTCTAAGCAAAAGGTTTCTTACTTTCTCTTTATTTGTGGGTGTTAATATTTTCCATAGACAAACCACGAGAGCTTTGATAAAGAATGAAGTTTCATTGAGTAAATTTGAGATGTTGTGTAGTTCGGAAATAAATTTCTTGTGCTGAATTTGATGTTATTTGAAGAAATAGTGATAAGAGACTTGTATAAATAGTTCAAAATAGTATGAAATTTGAATATTTGTAACGTAAAATTTATTATGATTAATAATATTATTATATCATTTGTAATATGGATGCTTATTACATTTAATGAGTTATTTATAGAAATTAATAAATTAATTATTGGGGTTATAAATTTATTGTATTACTTATAACGGTAAAATATAATAAATATAGAGATATGTATTCAATGTCTTTTTTAGTTTCTTTTGTATATTTTTTTTGTTGATTTGGAAATAATAGTTGATTTGACAAAAATTTAGTGGTTATAAATTTATTGTATTGTTTATAACGGTAAGATATAATAAATATAAGGATATGAATTCAATGTCTTTTTTTAGTTTCTTTTGTATATATATTTTTTTGTTGATTTAAAAATAATAATTGATTTGCCAAAAATTTAGTGGTTGATTCTAAAATTTTGCCAAGTAACGATGTTGCTAACATAGCATTAGTAGGAAGAGCAAGATGTCTTAAAATAATATAGGTAAACGTATCCATCTACTTTTATATATTAAAAATAGATGGTAATGGAGGATCAATATTTTCAGTAGATAAATCATGGTGGATGTTACAATACTCCTGTATTATTTGAAGTTTTGAAACTCCTTTATATTATAAATATTATAATATGTGTTGGCACAATATTTTAGAAGGGATTACATTAATGGAGTTTTTAATGCTTATTGATAAAATTATTAAACAATTAATGCATTATTCTTACAAAATTACAAATATATTAATTATAATCTCTAAAATATATTTTTTTAACAAAAATGATAATTATGATTATTATTGATTATTTTTTCATGACTTACTATTAAAAATTTAACATGTTCTATTGGTATATAAGTTATTAAAATTATTAAATTCGTTTATAAATTCTAATTAATTAATAATTTTATTTTTATTTATTTTAATTATTTATTTGATATTATAATTTAGAGTAAAGTATCGTTTTTGTCCCCAACATTTAGGGTAAGTCCCAAAGTTGTTCTAACATTTCAATCGTCCTATTTAAGTCCTTAACGTTTCAGAATTGACTCAATGTTATCCTGCCGTTAGGGATCCATTAACAGAATTGACGGCAGGACAAAATTGAGACGATTTTGAAACGTTAGGGACTTAAATAGGACGAAAACGTTGAAAACAAAAACGATACATAGAAATAAATTTTAGTTTTATCCTTTAATAATATCAATTTTTTACTGTACATAATATTCAATTAATTTTTAATCACATCTAAATAAATTATACTTAATCACATTACTTTCATTCACTACAAAAGGCGCTAATTTGCGGGAGTTTTTTTTTTGTTATGCCCGCAAGTTGCGTAACGGCGGTTTAGTAAAATAACGCAATTAGGTGTCCTGCGATAAGTTATGGGAGTTTTTTTGGAACCCACGCTATTTTGAACTCATAATTGTGGCAGTTTTTTACCCTTCGCTGTTTGCGGCAGTTTCAACTAAATTACATCGGTTTTTAAAGACCTCCAATAGTTCTATGTTGCAATAGTTTTGATTCAAGTTCTAGGGGTTTTAAACTCCTGCAAATGTCTTATACTTAAAACAACTTTTTATTTTGTTGGAGTTGTGAACTCCCACAATTTGTAATGTAACGCCAAAATAAGATTTACTATGATATATATAATTTTTTTATTTTATAAAATATTAATTAGAATGCAAAATTTAATAAAAGTAAAATTCTTTAAAGTATAAATCTAAAATATAACTCATTAAAATAAATAATAATTTTTTTATATTATAATAAAATACATAATATCTCAATCCTCACTATCTTTATATGTCTAATCCTTAATATTAAATAAATTAAAATAATATAAACTCATAACTACCATTAATGAGTTCACTACTTAAATAAGTTTGTTTAGTAAAAGAATGCAACATAATACCCTAACAAATGTGCAACAATAAACAACTAATCCATCTTTAAAGTAATACTAAACAATGTCTTCATAATTTTCATTGCTTTCGTCTGATGATGTTCTTCCTATTATCGGTGTAATAGTTTTGTTCTCAACATCATTAGTCTAAAATAAATTAAAAACAGAAATATCAACATAAAAATTGCCACATCTAAGACACTATAACGACAATTCAAAATTATTAGTGCAACATAAAATCGACAAGAGAAGGCAATTTACCTGAGTTTCATAGTCAAATATACTAGTAAGTTCAACATGAATTTTTCCTTCTTTAGCAAGAAAATAAGTCTTGAATGCAGTCAATGTTCCATCAAATTTAAACTCTAAATGTTTAAAATCAGTTTGGGAATAATTGATAGTAGATGACATTGAAGTTGAAGAAATAGCTAACTGGCTAGGATGATTAGCATTTCTAAAAGTATTAGTAGGTGTTGCTCCCATTTCCATGCATCGCACCCTACCAGAATGCTCCTCTCCAAAGACTTTGCCAATAGCATTATTTGTGGATGGTCCAGATTCATCAGTCACAAACGACCCATCTTTTTTCTTATAAATTTCTATGTACATTTCTCCATGGCTAATTTTTCGTCTAGTTTCTAAAAACTATGCAAAGAAATATAAAAAAATGTTAAAGAGCATATGATAATTTAGTAAAAACAAAAATTGAGTGATGGTTCATACTATTTCATGTCTTTTTCTTGAGATGGGTTTTGAGCCACCAGTATGAAAAATTGTTTGCTTCTTGCGAACTTCTTTGTTTCTCTTACACATCTCCTATGAAAAAAGAAAAATGAAGATTACAAAAGTGATTACGCATTAATATTATATCCTAAAAAATTTAGCATGTTACTATTGTAGAAGGTAGAAACCGATATTGAACAAAGGATGTCCATTGATTCCTGTGTATTCCAACTGGGACATTATCAATAATTGCTTGTTTACTCATGCATGGATCATAGAACTCATTCCATAACTTAATTCTATGTTGTGATCACTTTTTTGCCAAGCTCAATTTGTAATATCGCTTTGTAATGTCCTCAGAAATTTTGAAATGAAATTTTGGCTAGAAAAAAGAATTATATATAAATAACAAGATATCATTAACAATAGATAATATTAATAGGAATTTGATAAAAGTAAATATTTCAAATACATACTTTCAACAAGTTACTAAAACACTCTTCAAATTTAGATCGAGGTATACCCAAAGGTCCTAATCACTTTGAAAAATTGATTGAAAATAACTCACAATCAACTGCCAATATTCCTAGATATCCAGTAAACAAATCTTAAGCTTCTCCAATAACTTGTTGATCTTCAAAATTATTATGTCTTATCATTCTACAAATCTTTTATCACTATTACTAAGTTATTTATCACTTTATATTAATCATGCATGTTATCAACTTATCATTTTTAGTTCTATTTAATACACCTCTTTATGCTGCCTTGCCATTAAGACCAACCTTAATTTAGTACATGTTTTAAATCATTGTCCATAAAACTAATAAGAGTATGTATATAGTACTCAATAAATTTGAAAATTTAGAAAGTATTAAAAGAACTTCTATTGATTTAATATGAAATTTATAAAAAATAAAAAAATAGAATACTAAATCAGTACAATACCAAGAGTCATGTATGAAATTAATCAATGCTGCTATACAGGGTGCTTTCAAATACTTCAATTTCAAATAGATTGAACTAACTAAGTTATCAAGACCCTCCAACCATTCTTGTCAACTTCAATTTGCCAAATACCAGTGGATACAAAGAAAACAAGAAAATAAAAGTCATATATGTTTGATTATATTCTACTAAGTTTCTTTCAAAGCTATACCTATTTATTACAACACCAATATACATTAATAATCACACAGTATAAGAATTCCAACTCTGTCTAAGGTTTCGAAGGATAAACAATTAGATATTCAATAATAATTGGGAATTTAAAATAATCTCCTGAATATTAATATATAAATGATTTAAGTTTTTATGTCTTATCATTCTACAAATTTTTTATCATTATTACTAAGTTATTTATCACTTTACATTAACTATGGATGTTATTAACTTATCATTTTTAGTTCTATTTAATAGACCTTTTTATGCTGCTTTGCCATTCGGACCAACCTTAATTGAGTACATGTTTCAAAATTCAAATCATTGTGATAAAACTAATAAGAATATATATATATATATATCTTAAAACAAAATTTTAATATAATATAATAAATTATAAATAACTAATTATTTAATTTTCAAAAATCTGAAGTGTTACATCATGTAGGATATTTCGTTAATTATTTAACTTTGACCCCACGACTATATTGAAACTAAATGAGTGTTTTTGGATTTAAATAGGACACTTTAAATCTTAAAGACCAAAACAGGATTACGTCCAAATGTAGGGGACTAACTGAAGGTTGTAGAAGGCTTAGTGAAGAGGGGTTGAATCTATGGCTTTCTTTTACTTTAATGAAATAACCCTTTAATTACAAATTTTCAATCTGAATCTGTTTGAACTCAGCAGCAAAAAATTTATGAGACAATTTCATTTTGTCTCATGAATAGCAGAAAACAGAACAGAGAAGGGAAAAGAGAAGTTGACACCATCATGTATCCTAGTTCAGCTGTCTTGTGCAATACAACCTACATCCAGTCTGCACCACAATAGTGGTGGAATTTCTATTATAGTTAAAGTATTACAATTCAAAATGATTGACACAATTCTTTCCCTCTCAAGTTTTAACCTAACTTGATTTGGTTATGCTATTACCTAACTCTTCACTCTTATTGCTTACCCAACTAAGAAAAGGGTATCTCACAGATACAAGATACAATAATCAACCTAAAGAAATCTAAAAATCATTCTAGGCCTTTCACTCAAGTGCATCACTCAGCCTTTTTATCACTCTTTGGCTTTTACTTGATCTCTCTTTTTATGCCTTTTCACATTCAAAAAATTACAGAAATATATACATTAAAAATGAAAACTACAATCTGTAAAACATGAAGGAGATTGATTGCTTCAACAGCCTTTATTGCTATGCGATGAACCAGATTTGCTTAACTCTGATTTTGTTCCCCATTCTGCCGAAATGCTCCGTTGATAGAAAGTACTGTCCAAGTTGATGAACTCTCTCAAAGAAGACCTCTCATAACGTGAACTTTAAACTTTGGTTTACTCTCCTTACTTTTTCAGAAACAATTTTTTTTTCTTTTTGTATTTCTTTGTATGTTGCTGAGACGCTTTCTTCCAAGTCAACCCTTGAGATTTGTGCTTTACCAACTTAGCCGTTCACTTTCTTCCATTAATCCCCAAATTAAAATTTTAGAACAGATCCATTTTTCTTGACCAAAAGACTCAGAACAACAAAGAAAAAAAGTTTTCAATGGCAATCCCACATTTGAATCCTTAAAATACTACTTGGTCCCCAAGAAACAATCTTGGCCTTTGATTCACAGCAATGTGTCTCAGAAATCACTTTTTTCATATATCTCAAAATGTAGTAGTAGAGAGTTGGAAAGGGAGGGAAGAAAATAAGATGCATGTAAAAGGAAATTAATCACCTTTAGCCTTTGTTTTAACTTGATATGGTTTGATTTGGGTGATTAGATCTCAACCTTTTTGCTTAATCTTTCTCTTTCTTTCTTCTTTGATGATTGACTTAGGAACGAAGCACTCTCTCTCTCTTCTCTGATTTCTATCCGATTTGAAAAAGGAACGTTGCTTTGGAAGCAAGCACTTGGAGAGATTAGCTTGAGAGAATTACATTGGGCTTAGGTTGGCTTTGATCCAATCGACCCAGCTGAATTTCTTGCTTTGATTTCTTTGGGCTTCCTTTGTTTAGACGACCCACCAGCAGATTCATTTTGTT
The DNA here is from genome assembly GCF_000817695.3 of Arachis duranensis. Lineage (NCBI taxonomy): Eukaryota > Viridiplantae > Streptophyta > Magnoliopsida > Fabales > Fabaceae > Arachis > Arachis duranensis. The sequence goes on along the minus strand of NC_029781.3, from coordinate 4,774,956 downwards.
TCATATTGGGCTGCTGCTATGTTTGCTAATTATAGCATGCATCACTTAATCAGAAATAATCAAAACTAATTGGGTGATTAACTCACTAAAAATAATGTTTGTCATTGTTAATTTAATTTAGTTAATTTCTTAACTCAACGCTGACTAATTTAGTACTTTATCCTATTAAATAAATCAATATTACATGTTATTCTACATAAATTTTTTTATGTTTATTTTTATTATCTTAATTTTTTAGATAACAAAAATTAAAATTTTAATATTTTATTATAAATTTTTTTATAAATTTATTTTATTTATCTTAAATTTTTAGATAACAAAAATCGAAACCTTGCATGCATAAATCGAACTAACTGATTCAATTTATTGGGTGCATGCATAAATCGACTCTGACCGATTCAATTTGCATCTTTTTAATTCGAATTGACCAGCTTTGATTTATTATGAGAATTTATAAATCGAATGCATCTCATTCGATTTATATAGAAATATGCACTTGAGTGATCCATGTAACGTTTTTCTTTTTGGGTGAATTACATAATATTGTTTTGAGTTTGATTTAATTATATATTTTACCCTAATTTTAAACCAATAGAACATGTTAAATTTTTAATAGTAAGTTATAAAAAAACTGAATAATAATCATAATTGTCATTTTATTAAAAATATATTTTATAGGTTATAATTAATATGTTTGTAGTTTTAAAAAAAATGTATTAATTGCTTAATGATCTTATTAATATACATTAAAAACTTCATTAATGGAATACTCCTTAAGATATTGCACCAACATATATTATAATATTAATAATGTAAAGGAGTTTTAAAACTCCAAACAATCCAGGAGTATGGAAGGGTCTCGAAATAGTAAATATTTTCATAGAGCCAAAAATGAGAGTAGATCTTTTGTTATGAAGAAGTTAATTCTTTTTAAGGAAGTGATAGAATAATTTATCGAAAAGGAGAAGTCATATATTTCTACTTTTTTAAAAAATTATGAATTAACTTTTGGAAAAGTTAAAATTTTTTTTAAATGTTGTCAAAGACGCACATTGTGACTTTTCATAATTCAAAAGTAAAAAAAAAAAAAAAAGTAAAAAGAGCTCAACATAAATCATTGTAACTTTGGTACGGTAAAAAATCCTGTTATTACACAAATCAATGATGATACAACAAAAACACACATTCACCCTTTTCTTCAATATTACACCAAAGCCACTAAAAATTCAATGATGATATTGAACAAATCTCTCTAAGGCCCCATAGGAGTCCCCTATGTAGGATTCTTAATGGTACAGCTCCTTGGTACATGGAGACTATGAAACTTTGGTTCCTTTGGAACAGTTAAAATCCTCCTTCCTCGTGAACAAGGTTTCGAATTGGAAGCAGCACCGTTGCTTGTAGGTGAAGAAGCATCATTTTGACGTGGCTTTGCTGCGTCCTTTGGCTTCCCAATGTTTGAAGGCTTTTCAAGAATAACACTTAGTTTACAAGGCGTTCCAAGGACAACCTTTCCTTTCTTCCTATACAAAGCACTGCAATAAGGCACTTGTATCGATCAATTCTAAAAAATCATAATAACATACATAGATACACTATGAATATGATAACTGTTAACTTACCTTGGAGGCTTAACAGCTTTAAGCTGCATCAGTTGGGGTCTTGCTAACTTGTATCCTTGTTCAGGTGTATTTTCTGGATCAATTTGTTTCTTAAGTTTAGGAGCAGGACTTTGTGTTGCTGCAATCTGATGTTTTCTCATTAGGTTGCCTCCTTTGGTAGTGGTTTCTTTCAATTGTGAGGGAACCTTTTTATCCAAATTAGCTTCTTTAAGAATTCCTCTTTCCTGCAGCATAGGGAAAAAAAAAAAGAACACACAAGTCATACATAATTTATTGATATGCTTCGCTGTTGACTAATGTACCAACTTGAGCATAGACTACTTACATCAGTTCTCAGCTTAAAAGGCTTAGGATTTGTAGGCTTTAGTTTTCTGTATTTAACAACTTGAGAACTAGTAGTGATAGATGAATGCTTCTGTTTCAAAGTCATATCCATGGGGACAAGAGTCAAATCAATAAATGAAGGGGAAAATATTAAAAACATGAAAGAAATTATAAACTAGACCATACCTTGTCTGTGTTCCTTGAATCCTCAGTCTTGCTGCCAAGATTGACCTTATTGGGATCATTATTTGTAGTCATTATTCTGCAGTCACCAAATAGTTCATTGATCAAATGAAGCTGAAGATACACAAGAGACATACAGCAGACTGTTTTGCCTTTTGAGAGAGAATCAAATTCCATACCTGTTCTCATCAGGGGCTGAGGCATTTTCCTTGTCATCGTATTCAGTCAAACCAGCCTGGTTTTCTTTGTCATCAAAGTTAACAGATTTCTCTTTATCCTTTCTCTTTGTGGCTTCAGGGTTTTCACCCTTCTCTGAAACTGGTTTACTTTTCACCCCTCTCTGTTTTCTCTCTTCAGTGGTCTTTTTTTCTTCTTCTGTGGAATTTGACAGTGTGGTGGTAACCGAAGCTTCTGATGAACTCTCTACTCTTGTTGGTTTGCTACCACCAGAAGTTCCTGATTCAGTGCATCTTTCCAGTGAACCACCCCTTGATTTTTCATCTATTTCCATGTCACTTGAGTCAATTTCATTTTCCTCATGGGGCACATTAACCTGGCATTTCTCCATGCCTTTTACTCTCTTCTCCTTCATACATTTCACAGTGTTAGTCTCCGGACCCTTGCAGTTATTAGAATACAATAAATCAAACACACGGCTTTTGACCTCGCGTCCCCTTAGTTTCTTTCTTGAGGCAGAAATGTGCAATGAGTTGTTACATTCGTCTCCATTCTTCTTCCCCCCATTGAGTTCAAGCTTCTTCATTGCCGAACACAACCCTCTCATCGGTGTTTTCAGTTCCACAGAACTCTTGATCTTCACTGTCCTCTTCGGTGAGTGAAACACCAGAGCCTTGCCTACCATTCTGCTCTTAGGCACAGCAACACTCAAGGCTTTCTTGCTCTGAACAGTTCTGAATGGTTCGACAATGGAGACTTTCTTCTTTTGATTCCTTGGAGTAGTCAAAGCCTTAGCCACAGAAGGTGATTGTTTCACTTTGGCATTTGGTGTAGCAGAAGCAGAAACCTTTGCAAGAGGCTTATTAACTTTGGCCTTATTTTCAGCCATCTTGTGTGACAATGAGGAAATCAAGGCCATTCTTGACACCCTCGGCTTTGCCGGAGCTGTAAGCGGACACTTCAGATTTTCACTGCCAGACACAATTGAGAAATTGCTTCACTTCAAAGCAACAAATAAAGCACAGAAAATAACCCCAAAATAATAAGAAAAGTGTTCAACATAATGTTTTCTGTGAGCTACCTTGCTTCTCTTCTGTTTAATGCTTTTCTAAGCTTGACATTGGGACTTCTAGCTGCCATAACCTGATCGAAACCCAATAATCATTTAACCTAACTATTTATATTCATTAGTCATTGATTATTATAATAAGTTAAACAAACTAGAGTGAAACTAGAACAAACCCTAAGAACAAAATCCTTGTAAATTGCCTCAGAATCCAACTCTTCTTCGTGCTTTTGGTCACATCCTGAGTTCCAATTCAAGAAAATTACAATAAATTTTAGTTAATTAGTTTAAGGAAGCTAAAGAGTGAGATCTGAAGAGTTTCTAATTCAATACTTAGAAAACCTCGAGAGTGTAGTATTACCAAAACGCATGCAGAACCAGTTGCGGTCCTCGTCTGGGAGGCGAGGATCGGGTGCGGTGAGGTCAACGAATTTTGGGGCTTGAATCTTCTCATAGAAGTCTTCATCAATGGTTTCATCTTCTTCAATCACTGGCAAACACCGAATTTCCGCCATACTAATAAAAATAATCTTTCAATTCACTTCAATTCTTCTTCTTCTTCTTCAAGAGAGAGAGAGAGAGAGAGAGAGCGTGTAATGTGGAGACAGGAACACAGTAGTGTAGTGAAAAGTGAGGGGGTTCAAAGGACACATTTTTAAATTCGTTAGTTCTATCAAAGTAGCCGTTACGATTCCGACAGCCTGGTTGGCTGGTAAGAATAAACGGTATGTAATGGGTATGGGGTCTTTTCGGAATTACAACCTGTTTTTGGTTTACTAAATGGGCTGGGTTCCTGAATGACCCAAACCATGTGGCCCAATCATATCATAGCCCATAATAATGTTGATTTTATCGTGGCCCAAGATCATGTATAATGAGAGGTTTTTGTAAAAAAAAATTCCCCAGGTATAACTAGCTAAAATAACCAACTATATTGGATTGGTTTAGTGATTACTTCAATAATTTATTTAAACAAATGTGGTTCGAATTTCGCTTTCTATGTGCAGCAATTCATTAAAAAATACCGTAAAAAACAAAAAAAATTAAAATAACCACGCAGCTGAAGCTTTAATTGAATAATTTATCGCGATATTTCTTAATAAGCTGCATTTGAGTTCAGATTTTATTAGAGATAATTGATAAACCCTTAAATAGAGTATGTATTAGAGTTGTAATGAAAAAAAAAAGGTAAAATAACCACCACATGTTATTTATTTTTCATGCATTTTCCAATAAGATAAATATGGAATAGATATTATCACTTTCCAATGAATAGTGTTGCTCTTTAATTACATATTATTCCTAAATTAAGAAATGGATATCAACACTAATGCCACTTCTATCTTTAAGACTTTAACATATTCATGAAAGAATACAACAAAAAAGTCATGTATAGAGTAATATTATATCAATAGGAGGAATAAAATTCTCACCTCCTTGATAAAAAATGTCTCCCGTAATAAAAGTTAATTTAAAAAATTACACACAAAAATAAGTGCTAATATCAAATTAAAAGTTGCAATATTTTTCTCTTTAAAAAAATAGGACTTACCTAACATGTGTTGTAAGAGTATATAATAAACTTATTATTAGTGAAATGTTTTAAATTTTTTTATTTAATAGATATAAAATAATTTTTTTTGAACTTCCCACTCCCACTGGACTGAAGATAAGTCAACTTTATTGAGTTTGTGCGTTAAGTCAATTTGGTTCGGTGTTTTAGGCCTTTAGCACTTAAATTTTTCAACACCAGTAGAACATGGACCTTGGGGTCAAATGATAGATTTTATCCCACAATCAAATTTTTTTTCAACACAATCGTGATTTTCTTCTGTTATTTCTTACATTTAAAGCTAACTGCTCTAAAACTGAATTAGGCTTTTAATTCTCAGCTACTTGCCTTCTTCCATTCACGTTCGATTTAATGCACTTTAATGGCTTAGTTGGCGGTTAGGACGTGTCTTCTTCTTGTTTCTTTGCAACCACACCTTTCAAGTTTGAAGGGAGTAACCGAGTAATGCTACTATTTATAATTATTATACTCTCATGCTGATCAACATATTAATATTGTAATGGTGAGAAATATATGAAGTTAATCTCATATCAAAAAAAAAAAAATTGAGAAATTTATAAAAATGAGAGGCTAATAATTTGATATTTTAAGATTTTTAGTTGGAACTTATTTTATGTTCTGCCCAACAAAACATTTGAAATTCTAAAATACCATAATAGCCAACTAGCTAGCCACCCCAGCTTGTTTTTCAAAAACCACATTAGTATTATATTTTCATGTTATTATACAATGTTTTCTTGAAATAAATAAAAGAATAAAGAATGAATAATAAAGATAAAATTAAAAAAAATGAAATGATAAACATGAAAAAATAGTTATAAGTATAAAAGATAAAAAGATAACATATATAAATATATAGGAACACTAAATGAGCAGTTATATATAAAACCCTGTTGGTATTGTATATACTATATAGAATAGATATAGATAAGTATTAGTTTCTTAAAATGAAAAAAAAAAGAGACACGAAAAGATTAGCCAAATATAATTGGTTTATGTGTGAAATCAGATACTATCGAAGTTGGATTCAATTTAAAAAATGAATAAAAAATGATTTATTAAAGAAGGGTCTAGTTTACTTTTCGTTTTAAGAGAATAAAAATAAAAATTGGTTGGTCGTCTATAAAAAGAATGAAGAAAGAAGAGTGTAACACGTTAAGGCTCACACGAACAACATAACAAAAAGGGTGTATCACCATTCTTAGTTCTCATTAATCTCTCTTCATTATTTCCCAAACTATGTCTCACAGTTTCACCAATCCCTTGTTCTTATTCTTGGCAATGGATTATATGTTCATTTTTGGAAGTGTCATAGCTTCTAGTTTGGTGCTTGTGCTTTTTCTGTACGGTTCTACATCAAACAAGAGAAAATCCAGTGTTCCAAGTGGAACAACACATGCACAAAGTATAAAGACATCAGAAAATGGTACATGGAATCCACCAGAAGTCTCAGAAGGATGTGATGACATCATCATTGTAGGTGCTGGTGTTGCTGGTGCAGCCCTTGCTTTCACTCTTGGAAAGGTAGTACAGATGCTTCTTTCCTAGTTTCCTCTATTTAGAATTCTATTTTATGGTGGTTTCTTTGAGTTCTAGTTTCTAAATAAGTCTTAACTCATATATAAGATCTTATACTATGGTCTAATTAAATTGACATAAATAATGTCAGCTTTTAAGACTGTTCTGAATGAAATTATGCAAGTTGAATATGGATAAAATGCAGAAAATGTAGTTATAGGCCGCAAAGAATGTATATTTTAGAGAGAATAGTGTTTTGTATATATTCATTTTCTGTTTTTGTTTCTATGGCTTGGAGCTCCAATGGTTCTTTTTCATTAAGGGAAGCATAGATATATGTTCTAGAATTTAATTTTGATGCACTGTCAATGTAAAGTAGTTTTACACGTTCTAAAGGGATGAATGAACAAGACAGGATTGTGGATTTTGTCTCAGGATGGAAGACGAGTTCATGTTATCGAAAGGGACTTGAATGAACAAGACAGGATTGTGGGTGAATTGCTTCAACCTGGGGGCTATCTTAAGCTGATTGAGTTAGGACTTGAGGGTAAGCAAGAAATATTCAATCTTGAATTCCTGATGGATAACAAGGTTTTTTGTGACAAATTATTGAAGAATTTCAATCTTAGGTATGAACACATTCCCCCTGACTCTGCTCATCAAATTCAAGGCTCTTAATAGAATGAATGTTATGAGTTGTTGCAGATTGTGTGGATGAAATTGATGCACAACAAGTCTTTGGCTATGCCCTTTACAAAGATGGGAAAAATACCAAGCTCTCTTATCCTTTGGAAAAGTTTAGTTCTGATATTTCCGGTAAAAGCTTTCACAATGGCCGTTTCATCCAAAGAATGCGAGCGAAGGCTTCTTCTCTTCCCAAGTATAATTTTCTCACCAAGTTCACAATTTGATTCTTGAATAAATAGCTATACATGAAGACATGAAGTTCATATGATCTTGCTTTTGTACTACTATGTTTTGCAGTGTAAAATTAGAACAAGGAACTGTCACATCTCTATTAGAAGAAAATGGAATTGTCAAAGGAGTTCACTACAAAACTAAGAGTGGAGAAGAGCTTACAGCAAAGGCTCCTCTCACCATAGTTTGTGATGGTTGTTTTTCCAACTTAAGGCGTTCTCTTTGCAATCCTAAGGTATGAATTCTTTCACATATTGTAGAATAGAATAATGGTTCATAGTTCAAAGTTATTCAAGAGATTTTTTAACTTTCTTCAGGTTGATCTACCATCTTATTTTGTTGGTCTAATCCTGGAGAATTGTAATCTTCCATATGCAAACCATGGACATGTTATCTTAGGTGATCCTTCACCAATCTTGTTTTATCCAATCAGCAGCACTGAAATTCGGTGTTTGGTGGATGTGCCTGGCCAAAAACTACCTTCTCTTGGCAATGGCGACATGGCACTTTATCTGAAAACAGTGGTGGCTCCTCAGGTAGAAACCTGAACCATTCTGAGATTTGATACTTTTGTAAATAATGAACATTCTTGAATGTGGACTAGTATGTATGAATGTTTCATCAGGTGCCTTCAGAGCTGCATGATTCTTTTATAGCAACAGTGGAAAAAGGGAACATAAGAAGCATGCCAAATAGAAGCATGCCTGCATCACCATATCCAACACCTGGTGCTCTTCTAATGGGTGACGCATTCAACATGCGTCACCCTTTAACAGGAGGGGGAATGACTGTGGCCTTGTCTGACATTGTTCTGCTAAGAGATCTTCTTAGACCTTTGCGCGATCTCCATGATTCTACTGCTCTTTGCAAGTATCTTGAATCATTCTACACTCTACGTAAGGTATAATAAGTTTAGCATTGTCGAAACTGCTTCGCTCAAAAGCTTAAGCTGATAGAAAGAGACGCATGAATAGTTGTATTTCTAATACACTTTTCATGCAAGAGCTTCTCTTTTTAATTATAGAAGTTCTGATATCATGTCATGAAACGTGGATTGTTTGTATCTCTAATAAGGATATTATAGATTAATACAGTATCTAGATATATCTCGGGTTGATTTTATGTTGAGTGTGTTTGCATTGCAGCCAGTGGCATCAACCATAAACACATTGGCAGGTGCATTGTACAAGGTGTTCTGCGCATCACCTGATCCGGCTAGGAAGGAAATGAGGCAAGCATGTTTTGATTATTTGAGCCTTGGAGGTGTGTTCTCTCAGGGACCAATAGCTCTACTCTCTGGTCTCAATCCTCGCCCATTAAGCTTGGTTCTCCATTTCTTTGCTGTCGCTATATATGGCGTTGGCCGCTTGCTCGTGCCATTTCCTTCACCAACACGCATGTGGATTGGAGCTAGATTGATCTCTGTGAGTTCTTTTTTTTTTTTTTTCACATAAACTGGGAGGAACTGACACTGAATATTGTGTTTAGTAATCAGAGACCGAATTTTTTTCAGTCATGGAATACAAAATTTCAGTTTATCCGATATCTCTAAAAAGTGGAGACACAGGAATTGAAATTTCTAAAAACAAAGACTAAATTTTAATAACATTTCTTACAAAAAATATTATCATTTAACTTTTCATTTCTAAATCTACTTTTCAGTCTCCATATTTATTTTCAACTAGATATGATACTGAGACATAACTAATCTTAGACATTTACACCAAACACAATACATTTAATCTTAGTTTTCCTTCCAAACGCAACCTTAATAATGTTTGTTTATCATTTATGATTTGCTCTGCAACAAGCTCAAAAACATTTTGCTGATATTCAGGGAGCATCAGGTATAATCTTCCCTATTATCAAGGCTGAAGGAGTTAGACAAATGTTCTTCCCAGTAACTGTGCCAGCATACTACAGAACTCCCCCTGTTAATTTGCAGAACTAAATGATACTTGCAATATGTTTGTTCCATTGTCTTGTGACAATGACAGATAAAGAATAACAGAATATAAGTCAGTGTCCAACTTGTTTGCAAGTGTAATTAGTATCTTGCCAAAAATAAATAAGACATTGATTTTGTGCAATTTGTATCATAAAATTTGAAGAAGTCATTTTGAATATGGGACAAAACAAAGTTCCCAAACACAAATCTTGTAAGAATTAATTGGTCTGTACTCTGTATACAGTATGATTTATTGACCTCTATGCATATCAGTGAATACAAGAGGCAATAGTGATGAGGGTAGTGCTGAAACTTTGAAATATGTAGTTGTAGATTTGTAGTGTGTTAAATGAACCGGTCCTACATTGAAATGGCCATAAAATGTAGAACATGATAATGAGTAATGATGATTCTTGTATTCTGAAAGCGGAAAGACTTTTGACTTTTGACTTTTGATTTTGTGCAAAAAATAGTAATTCAACTTGCATTTGTTTACGCGTATAGAATACCGAGATATAAAATTGTATTAGGCAAATAACGCATTATGTCAAAAGATATTAAATTAGTATATTTTATGTCTATTCTAATAGAAAAAATATAGAAATACTAATAAGAGATATAATTTATTTTTTATTTTTTAATTAATTTTTTATAATTATATTTTTTATTATTATATTTTTTTCTTAAATTTTTTAAATAAAAAATAAAAATAAATTAAATTTTTATAATTTATTTTAATTTATTATTAAATAAATATAAAAATATTAATTTTTATGTTTCTATTTTTTATATCTTATTTTTAATATTTTATTTTATTTTTAACGAAAGCCTTATATACTTATCACTTGCTTAGGCTTATAGCTACTATATAAAATTTAATATTTCTCTCAGTTGAGGGGGGTTACTTGAATTGAGGCAAATTGGTTGTAACTCACATTTATCCGTGGTTCTTTAAAAATTCTTTTATAGTTTTGGGAAAATGTTTGTAGGGTCATCCATAATTGCAAATGTAGTTACATATACCATCAATACAATTAAGCTTATTTGCTGGCATACTTCATTGCCTTGGAACAAAAAGCGATATGTTATTATATGTACATTCTAAAACAAAAAAGTTTGATGTAAACATGTTAACTTCACCTTCCCCGTCCCTACTTTCCATAATTCTGGCTTGTTAGGTTCCAATCACATTCTAGTATTCTATACAAGAGGTGAAATAATATTTGTCACACTTTTTCTATAATTTATGGTATAAACGATATTTTTTGTTTCTTTTTATTAATTATTTTCAATATTAAAAGCAAAAAGATATAGAGAGAAGTGAATTGTGCATATAGTATTTTTCATACAAAAATATAAAAATTAATCACTAAGTTAATTACTATCTATTTATTTATATATACTTTTAATATATATTTTATATTTCAAAATATATTTTATATAATAACAGATTAGTAATTTATATAGTCACAAAAAAAAAAAGATTAGTAATTTATATTTTTTATTGATATAGTGCATAATTTGAAAGAGCAATCATTCTCCTTTTATGTTTTTCCCCCCAAAATTAACAATGCATTTGGTGGTTAATTATGTTGGGAATGCTACATGAAAAATACAGCTGATAATTATTATTCTTTCTTTTTTAAATGATTATATTTGTGTTTAATATAATTGATGAAATAATCTGTCATATTATTATTATTGAACACAAATTAAAAATTAAAATAAATTATTAAACTATTCTTCCACTTCAGCTCAGGACAAAAAAAAATATCGTAATCCACAAATTCAACCAAACAAAATACATAAATTCAATTATAATTTTAGTCTTTATTATTTATATTTTTTTTTTCAATATAACCTTTTTCTCGAGGCAATCAAGAGTAGAGTTGAATGATACAGGTAATAGTAGGGAGGGTAAAGACTAAAAAAGAAACAATAAATAAATATAGGATTAAACAACATCATATCCAGTACACTCCACTGCTAGGTTTCTCTTGTTATGTGTTGGGGACACAAGAGAATGGCTTTCTTTACACTTTGCCCACTTTGAGATCTTCCTGTCGTCACTCTTGCACAGCCTTGCAGCCATCAACTTAAAGCCACTCCTCAAGTAACTTACTATTGCGGGAAGTAGCTCTAATGGTGAGCAAGGAGATCGTCCCCCATTACATAGTACATGAACAAGTATGAATCATAATGTTGGCCATTGATTAAATAAAATCCCTGCAGCCTCCTTATGCACTTGAAAGACATTTTCTTGTACAAAAAGATTGCCGGGTTGTTGTAAGAAATTACGTGCAAATAAACAGCTCGGCATGTTGAAATGCTTGAAGCATATTTTATGACCTCCTTAATCAGAGAAGATGCGATTCCAAGTTTCCTATAAGTATCCACTACTCCAAGCGTCAGAATGTAAACTAAAGTTTGATCTGATTTGGCCGAGTCATATCCAAGCAGATCCACTATCTCGCTTTCTTTCGCAAAAACAACCCGTGCTGTCACAAATCCAATGAGCTCATCACACCGGCCATCTGGTCGATTAGAGTCTACAACTCCCCCATGACACAATGTCACATCCATTTACCACATCGTGGAAGAAAGTAGCTTCATACCTGATGGGAAACAGTTTCGTATGGATATGCTCTAAAGTCTCTAAGTCAGAAGGTCGAATGGGCCTGTAGCATATTTTTGGCTTAGTAGAAAATTTTGAGGCTACCATTGAGGTTTTTGTTCAAGAAGAAATAACTTAATCGCCAGCAAATATCTGATGTCCTTGGAACGGTCGTGCAACCACTTCTCCTTCTATTTACTCTACAACAATGATAAAGGCCATTGAATACTTGCTATTACTTTATTCATAGAATCAGAAATTGATGGAAAGATTTGGATATTGTGTTCTTTAGATTTTTTTCAACCAAATTTTGTGTATTTGTAGGATTGAATTATAACTCTTTTGATGGAGAAAGAGCTACAAAAACGACTTAATTCATTGAATAAAAAAAAGAGAGAAAGAATATTATACTTTATATTTCTTGATTGATTGAATTAAATTGTATTATGAAAGTAAAACTAAATATATATAGAGCATTGGCCTAAGAAAGATAAAAATAAAGATAAGATAAGATAAGAAAATAACATAAAGATAAGATAAGATAATAAAGACTAAAATTGTAATTGAATTTATGTATTCTGTTGGGTTGAATTTGTAGACCACCTCATGGGTTAAGGTGGAAGAGTAGTTTAATACGCCCCCGCAAGCTGTCGGATGGAAGATAATCCGCAGATTGGATAAGTTCTAATGAAATTGTTGAGGAAGACGCGTCTAACGTGGTGACGCAAAGTGAGATGCGTGCGGCAGAAGTTAGAGCTGCCGACGGCAAAAATATAAAAGGAGATGTTGTGCTTGAGCAGAAAAAAAAAAGAAAAAATAAGCGCTTAGAGCGCAATAAGATTGATCATTAGAGGGCGCGTATGTCGCAATAAGAGTGTTCTTCAAATAGCGTGTAGAGCGCGATAAAAAGAGCGCGTGGAGCGCAATAAGAGTGCAGATAAAACTGTTAAAACAGATGCAGATTGAACTGCTGAAACAGAATGCAGACATGACTGCTGAAACAGAATGCAGACGAAACTCTCGGATGCAGATGGAACTGCCGGAAGAAGGTGCAGACAAACCATAGTAACTATTCCATGAATGATAGTTGTTTCTGTAACCAAGACTAATGTTAGATTTTTTACTTGAATGGACGTAACAGAGATTGGTTGGATTCTGAGCTAAATTAAAAGATTGATTATTCATTGTGGGAGGAAGTTGAAAAAGAAGTAAGGTGATTTTTCACCGGAAAGATGATAGCTTATATATCCTCTTCAAGGAGGATACCAAGGCTCTGATACCATGATAAAATTGTAACTGAATTTATGTATTCTGTTGAGTTGAATTTATAGACCATGAGATTTTTTTTGTTGTCATGGTTAAGGTAGAAGAGTAGTTTAATATAAACATCTTAAATTTTTGAAGTAGACTTGTTGATTATTTGAGTGTGATAAAATTGATAAAAAAATATTTTTAATAAAAAAATCTTTTTTTATTGTATTTAATAAATTTCTAGTAATGAAAATAAAATACTAGTAAAAATATAAAAAAATAATTTTTTGAGAAGTTATAATTTATATTTTTTTTAGAAAAAGATCTTTTTAAAAAAATGATTTTTTTACGTAATAAATAAATAAAAAATATTTTTATATTGTTATATTAAAACGTAATTGATAAATAAATTTTTTTTTAATATAATATCTAAATATAAAATTATTTTTATTTTTTATAAAATCTTTTAATAAAATAACTAAAAAATATTTTTTTAAAAATCCATCTGAACAAGCCTCGAAGGAAAACAAGAAGTTTAAAATTATAGGAGCCTCCATGGTTTTAAAGACCAGAGTAAGTAACTATTAATCTGAAGGAAAAAATGTGGAAGTACAAAATGGCAAGAACCTCTGCCCATAAAGGATATAAATCCAAACTTTATAGTAATCATGCAATGTAATTTGTAATTATCACAAAGTGCAAAGTTACCGATTAAGTGAAATTTGAATTAAATAATAGTTGTGGATCATAGCTGTTGCAACTTGCACTTTACTACTACTATCATACACACACATCCATCAGAATCTCTCTAACACTCGGAAAGTAAGTGCGCATAAATCTAACTGAGGAAAAAAAAATACTATATCAGAAAACGAATATTAAAAAAAAAGAAAAATAAAAAGGAAAAAAAAATACTAGATGCCATTGCGTCTATATCCAAATCCAAGTCTATAGATTTCACCGCTTTCTGACTCTGAGTCACACACTTCTCAGATCTGATCTCAGTGCTCAGTTCTCACTATACAGAGATCTAATCTTTCTTCATTTTGTTATCAGCCTGAGGTAACCATTCCTCACTTCCCGCAATTCTTCAATCTTTCCATTTTCCATGTATACCCACTTTGCTTCCTTTAATGATTCTGAACTCTTATGCGCTAAAGCTTACATTTTTAGTATTAAGATTTCTAATTTATTGTTTCTTTGCTTCCTTCAAAGCTATAGTCATTTTCTGAATGGATTTGTATGAACTTCGTGTTCGATTAGAACTTAAACCCTTTCTGAGGTGATCTTTTTTCAAGGTTTTTTTGAAGTTGTGAAATAGACATTTTTATTAAGCTTAGAGTAACTGTGCCCTGTTTCTGAGCCCTTTTCATTATTATTAGAGGTTGTTAGAATCAATCATTGATGTCGGTTGTTATATAATCTCATAGAGAAGTAACTATGGATAGCAATTACAACTTGCCAAGCTAATTTCTTTAATGAAAAGTGATATAGGGAAGAAAATTGGATCTTTCTATATGGAAGTATAATGGGATTGTTAGGTGACTTTTGCTGTGTGTAACTTAGGTTGTTAGCACTGCAAAATATAGTTGATACTTGATAGTGACTCTGGATTCTGGAAAACATGCTTAGAATATAAAACTAGAAGTATCTTATTTACCTTTTGTGGAAATACCAGAATTGAACATGTCCTTAAAACTTCTGATAGGTTTGAAGGCTCACTGCTATTATCATGTCAAGGAGGCTGGTAAATCCTTCGCGTCGGTTAGCTGATGCTGGAAGTATACCATTTGTGGCCTCTATTCAGTCCAAATCTCGCAACTCTCCCGTGCTATCTATCGGTCTTGTTGTTGTGGTAAACTTTTATTTGAATTGTGCATTTCATTACAAAGATACTATGGTTCCATTATATTTATGTGCAATATTTTTGTTTGCCTGTTAGATGTGCACTTTTTTAGCACCGAAAAATCCTGCATTCGTAAACAATGTTCTCCTTGATCTCCTCCTTTTGCAACTCATTAGTCATTATTGGTTTTCTCAATTTACTTTATACAGTATATTTGTCACTACTTGCTTTCAACTCATTGCATATCTAATAGGTGATATTTGATTATTTGCAAATTTACAGGGTGCAATCCTTCTGATCGGTTATTGTTATAGCAATTCAGGTTTGTAACTTTGTCAATTGGCAATGTAGCATATAATCTGTAAGTACAACCCTAGTCGTCCTTGATTTGCATCAATCATTTAGAACCTGTATCATCCTGCCATGATCATTATGTCACTCTGAAGTGGTTAAATTTGATCAAATAAAACCATTACAAAAACAAATATATAGAAAGAAGGGGAAAAATAGCAAATCGGTGAATGAACTGACAATGAAAATAATGTCATGAATTTGTCTATGCTTCAAAATTCTAGTGGTACTGATTGTTGCTCCAATGCATTTGTCACATGCAGGGAGTAGCAGTGATATCAAGGATGTAAGTAAACTTGAAGGTAAATATCTAAACTATCATTTTTTTTTATTTTATTTTAAATATTAAGCTTCCTAAGCACTTTCCTTATAGGACAGCATGTGCATTATTCATGTAAAGCTGAAGTACTGAGTTATTCTGTTTTTCTAATTTCCTCCAGATAGGCTCTAAAGACTGTTATTGTTTTTTAAAACATGTGTGCAAAAATAGATACTAAAATTTTGGGGGGGCTCATCTGATATTCTGATTTTTCCCTTATGCTTGTTTCATAATGATTCTTGTCAATATACTTCAAGTGTGCTGAATTTGAGTGCCATGGCAACATAAATTTTCTTTTGTCTCTCAGTGCAATAATTTAGACATAAAGAATCAGTTTTATATTTTTCATGTTCTTTCTAAAATTTGCTAGAGACAGATATTTTTATAATATAGATGGTGACTAGGTGTATCATATTTATCCATGCTTAATTGATGATAATGTATGTGAATCTGAATGTTGGACATTGTTTATAACTGTCTCGGTATTTTAAGTAGTACAATTTCATTAGTATGTAATTTAGAACTGCCTTTTTCAGATTTTGGGTCCTGTAGCATTTCTAGTGTGCATATGCAGGTGGAGGCTCCTGCACAGCAGAAGTTCTACAAACATTGCCCCTGTTGAAGAAAGCATACGGAGACAGTATGCACAAGGTTTTGCATGTCGGCCCTGAATCTTGTTCCGTGGTATCCAGTCTATATCAAGAAGAGGATACCGAGGCTTGGGGAATTGAACCATATGAGTTAGATGATGTCAGTTCGAAGTGCAAGAGTCTTGTACGCAAGGGCATTGTGCGTGTAGCTGACTTGAAGTTTCCTCTCCCTTACCGTGCAAAGTCATTTTCTCTTGTAATTGTGTCAGATGCATTGGACTACTTATCTCCAAGATACCTGAACAGAACCGTGCCAGAGTTGGTGAGGGTATCTGCTGATGGAGTTGTTATCTACGCAGGTAGATCCCCTTATGTTAAGCAGCTTGTTTGATGGCATAACTGTATACAAAAAGTTATGCAGGTTATGTTCGGTTCACTTTTCGTTTTCTTTGTCCTGACATGTCATCTTTGTTTCAGGTTATCCAGGTCAGCAGAGAGCTAGAGGTGGAGAAGTGGCCAAATTTGGTCGTCCAGTAAGTCACTAGTATTTATTGAATTTGATATCTTTTTGGGATTTTGGCATATTTGGATAAGGGAATGATTTCTCTTGGAAAGAAGAAAGGGAAGTAGCATAGATTGAAACCATCATAGTTTGATAGGCAGAAGGAGAGAAGATGAATTAGATTCAACTGATTGTATGGCCAAATATCAAGTTAATTTTTTTATCAAGCTCGCTTTCGTGAATTTTCTTCATAGTAATCAATACAGACGTAATAATTTTAGTACAAACATAAGCAAATGTAGGTCCAAACTTGGAAATGACCATATTGATAAGTTAATCCTTAAATTGTTAAAAGAAAAACTAAGTAGACTGCATATTTACGTCCAAATTTCACTTGAGCATAGTTATGCTTCTAATTAAGCTTCTCCTTGTTGGGAACTTGATGTTCTTGTTTTTATGAAGGCGAAACTGCGCAGCTCATCGTGGTGGATTAGGTTTTTCGTTCAGACAAGCTTGGAAGAGAATGAAACTGCTGGCAAGAAGTTTGAGCAGGCTTCAACCAAGAAAGGATACAAGCCAGGTTGCCAAGTATTTCACCTCAAATCATACGCTTGAATTTTTCAGCTTCCTTGTTTTGAACTCTTCATCACTTATTATTGGTTTAGAAAGCATGCTGATATATATAGGCACCTTGAGCACCCGAAGGGTAAAAGTTCCACATATATATATTTTGATGGAAATTATAGTATTATTTGATTTGATATTCCAAATTACTATAATGATGAGACATTGATACATTAATTATTTATTTTCTTGGTAATCCCATTTGTAAACTATTTAATTCGTCTTGATGGTGTTTTATTATTTAGAAGAATCGCCAATATAATTTCACAATTGACACTCATGTTTCATGACTACTACAAGTAATCTCTAGTTTATTTGAATCTTATTATATCATCAAAGAGCAACATCCCTTTGTTGCTTATAAGGCAGGTTTGTTTTTTTATTTATTTTTATTCTTAATAGCAGAGAGCTGCACAAACAGGAATTAGGATAATTGATAATCGTTAAATGTTTTGATGTGTTCTACTAAATATGTGTTAATATCTTAATTATTATCTTATGAGTAATCATTAATATTTAACGTGTTCGACTAAATATGTGTTAATATCTTAATCATTATCTTGTCAGTTATCATTAATTAATAGAAAAAAAGATCTTTTAAAGTGACAATGGTAGTAAAGTAATAAAATGAAGTTTTAATCATTTTTAAATTTATAATATTTATTATTTGTAAGTCTCATTATTTTAATCTAATAGTGATTAATGGTGTATTTTTTTTAAGGTTATAATATAATTTTAGAGGAATCGGATCTAATTAATAGTATCTCAATTATATATGCCGGAATATGTAAGATGTATAATAAATTCGATTTTGTTATGTGTATACTAAAATTAGTTATTAAAGTTCGTCACTAATATAAAATATATATTGAAATACAAATATATATTAAAAATAAATTAGATTATATATATATTTATATACAAATATATTAGTAATTATTTTAATGGTAAATTTTAGTTTACAAATAATATTTTTTTGTAATAAATTACACGCATGCTTGCTCATGTACATTGAATTTACAATCATACTTGTTCCTAAGTTCAAGTTGAATGGTTCATGTAAGAAAAGAGGCTTTTGGGAATTAGTGATACATAGCGGTTCTGAATTGTTTGGATGGGAATTGAATTGAAGGTGCTTTCAAGATTCAATTAGAAATTTAGAATATATAATATTCAAATATCCTTCCCAGTTCCCACAATCCCACCCATGATGTTACAGCTGGACAAAGCATGGCTCCATAAGCACAAACATCTCGTGCCATATGAATTCTTTCGTCTTACTAAAACTTAAGAAAGGTCTTAAAAGGCATTATGAGTTTTGTATATACTGTTAGGTAACATTTAAAAATATTTGGATGATTGTATGTGTAATAATGCACAACATTTATGAATTGTACAATCCGTGATCAATCACGTGTGCACACAACATCCATGCATAATTTTTTTTCTTCTTAAAAAACAAATTATTGAACCACACTTGAGTATATACTTTATAAATTATAATATAGTTTAGAGTAAAGAAAGGTCCCTGACCTTTTTTTTTCGTTGAATATTTTAGTCTTCAAGGATTGAAAAAATACATTCATGTCCCTGACTCTTCTAAAACGCGAATAAATTTATCCTTTCGTTGAATTCACTCCGTTGAATCCAACAAAAAATTCTGATGTGGCAAACGTAGAGCTGGCCTGACCGTTACGAGATGACACGTAGCTTTCAACTTTTGAAAATAGGACAAATTAGTCCCCACGCACTAAAACGATACCATTTCACCACCTTCTCCAATCTTTCAAATTGTTGAGCCTAATCCTTCGACTCCATAGAAACGGTGAAGTGGGTGTAGTGGATGAAGAAGAAAGGGAAGACTTTGTTTTACCCAAGTAGCTTCTTCTTGCTTATGAGTTCTTGCTCCTCCAATCTTGGCATAGCTAGCTTCTTCTTGCTCATCCTCCTCGCCTTCCTCTCCTGCTTCTTCTTCTTCCGCTGCTCCTCCACTAATTCAGTTTCTCTCTAAAAAGGGCGATCAATGCAATGTTTATGATGGTAACTAGATTTGGGATGAATCCTACCCTTTCTACCACTCTACCAATTGTTCCTTCCTTGATCAAGATTTTCGATGCTTTGAAAATGGAAGACCTGATTTCGAAAGGCAAAATTTTGTTGATAAAAAGTATACATCATGGAGGACTAGCTAATGTAAATTTTTCACGCAAGAGGAATTGTTTTTGTTTCTCATCCAATTTGGGTTTTTTCTTTACATTGCAGGTTCTGTTTGTGTACTTTTTTTTAACCACAGCTGGTTATGCTTCTATGGCTATAATCGGATACCTCATATTTGGTCCAAACCTTCAATCACAAGTAACATTGAACCTGCCAATAGACAAATTAAGCTCAAGAGTAGCAATATACACAATATTGGTCAATCCAATATCGAAGTATGCTTTGATGACAACACCTATCACCAATGCTTTGAAAAATTTGCTTCCAAGAAAGTACAAGAACAGATTCACCAAAATTTTGGTCAGCACTATGATGGTAATCAGCATTGTCATTATTGCATTGACTGTGCCTTTATTTGGAAAACTAATGTCTCTGGTTGGAGCATTTCTAAGTGTCACAGCTTCTATTCTTCTTTCATGCTCATGCTACTTGAAGATTTCAGGAAAATACAAAATTTTGGAGTGTGAAACAATAGCCATTTTGGGGTGTGAAACAATAGCCATAGTGGCTATAATTGTAGCAGTTGTGATAATTGGAATAGCTGGAATATATACCTCACTCATGGATGACATAAATGTATTAAGTATTTAGAAAACATTGCATTCTAATCACATGAACTTGATACAAATTCAAAGAAGCCATGCCATTTTTTTTACTTTCTTGAATCATTCTTCTACAATACAAATTCTCTCCCTCTTATATCAGGATATCCAACACTAACCTATAGAAAAACTAAAAATAAACATTAATGACGTGTTTTTTGACACGGATTCAACTTCAATTATAGATAGAAATTATTTCATGCTTATGAAACACAAAAGTTTATTATTTGCCTATCAAACCTGTCAGGTCTAAGCAATGCAAAATCAAGAATCATTTCACGTCTGTTGGTGACAGCAATGACAATAACACCAGTGTTTTCGGTAAATCCGTCCATTTCAGTGAGTAATTGATTCAGTGTTTTCTCTCTTTCATCATTCTCTCCACCAATGCCAGTACCTCTCTGCCTCCCTACAGCATCTAATTCATCAATGAACACCAAACACGGCGAATTCGCTTTTGCCTTGTTGAACAAGTCCCTCACCCTTGAAGCACCTACACCAACAAACATCTCAATGAACTCTGAACCTGATAGAGAAAAGAATGGAACACCAGCACTTGGGTGAGACGCCATCTTTGCCATCCTTTCCGTTAGGATGCAAGCTCGAGCCGAACTGACCTCCACTTCTTCTCCAACTTGATGATACTCCTTCAGATGCCATGGAAGGAAGAATTTCTTTTCTTCCTCCACTCCCCACAACACCCACTTTGTCGTTTCTGTGCAGACGAGGGATTAGGACAGAAGAATTTGAAAGATTAGGGGAGGTAACAAAACGGCATCGTTTTACTCTCCGGGGACTTATATGTCCTGTTTCAAAAAGTCCCCTGCCATGTGGGCTCCGTAACGGCCAGGTCAGCGCCACCTCTTCCAGGTCAGACTTTTCCGTCCAGCCCAAATGCCTAAATTCAACGAAAGAGTTGAAATATCCACGTTTTTCGGGGGTGAGGGACTTGAATGTATTTTTCCTTCCTTGAGAACGAAAATGTCTACGAAAAAAAAAGTCAAGGACCTATTCGTCCTTTACTCTATAGTTTAATTATTCTGTAAGTTTCTATAATTTTATCGAATTTTTAATTAGGTTTCTATATTTTTTTCTTTTTAATTAGGTTTTTATACCTTAAGTTTTTTTTAAATTTAGTCCTTTGATAACGTTAAACGTCAAACAAATGTTATTGAATTGTGAAATTATTTGTATACCCCTATTTTCCACTTATAATAAATTCATATTTTTCTTAGATTTCTCTACTTTCCAATTTTTCTCTTCTAACACACATTGCAGCTCGGTTTCTTTTGATCGATGTTACAAAGTTCATTCTCAACCAATCCAACAGTTTTGATAGTTAAAAAAAAGAGAATACTAATAAAAAGAATTTTTTTACACCTAATGGAACTTCACCTACAGCATAAGAAAAATATGATAGAACATGGGACAAAATGAAAAAGCCATTTTCAATAACTACATAATATTTGGAGTACAAATCAATACAATTTAAACAGCACTACTATATTTCAATATTAAAAAATTTAATACCAATAATATATCACAAAAAATAATAGACTTTGTAATCCAATATAACATTAAGAAATTAAAAATTTCGCAAACCATGAACTCAAATAGTTTATCAAATTCCAGTTTGTTTCTTACTTCAGACATAATAATGTTCTCAAATTAGAACCAGCTAAATTTTAAATCTGCAACTTCATCAAAGACTAATATATTCAAACATTTAGTGATCAGACTCAAATATCTTTAAGAAATTATTTTTCCACCTACAATCAATTAAATTGGAGGCAAGGGAGGGACGGAGGCGCGGTGATAAACCCCATTTGTAAGGTTTATCTTGTATTGATTTTAGGGGATTTTATAACCTTTTACCCACATTTATCCATTGAAATAGCATGGTTTTATAACTTCTCCTTTAATTGTGCTTAAGAGTGAAAACATGCTTTTTAGGTCTTAAAATAACTAAATCTAATTCTCCTTGATTCCATTAGATGCCTTGATATGTTTGTTAGTGATTTCAGATTGAAAAGACTAGGAATGGATCAAAGGAGTGAAGAGAGAAAGCATGCAAAGTGGAGAAATCATGAAAAGTCAGAGAAGTTGAACTCGCCCATGGACGCGCGCGCGCACCTGGTGCTTGCGCGCACCTGCGAATCACCCCATGGACGCGTACGCGTGCTGTGCGCGTAGGCGTCGGTGCTGGTTTATGATTTTTTAATGAAAACGTGACTAACGAATTCTCAAGGGTTGTGGGGCCCAATTCCAACCAACTTTGGCGCCTAAACTGCTATTTAAAGCCAATGATTGAAGAGCAAAGAGAGATTTAATTCATTTTCACTCATTAGGATTAGTTTAGAAGTAGTTTCTAGAGAGAGAAGCTCTCTCTTCTCTCTAGAATTAGGATTAGGATTAGGTTTAGTTCTTAGATCTAGAGTTTAATTCATCTTCTTCTACTTCCATCTTCTCAATTCTTTGTTGTTAGATTCATTCTTCTTCCATTCTTTTATTGTAATTTCTTTTATGTTGTTCTTATATTTTGTTGTAGATCTAGTATTGTTCCTTCCACTTTCTTTCAATTCAATTCAAGGTAATTCATAATAATTGTGTTTCTTTTGATTGTTGTTGTTAACTTCTTTCAATAATTGTTGTTAGATTCTCTTCTTGTTGTCAAATTGCTTTGCTTTCTTTGTAGTTAGATCTCTCTTTAATTCTTGTAATTTATGTTGTTTACTTTTATTGCCTTTTATGTATTTGTTGAAATGCCTCTTCTAGATATAGTATAGATTTTGTTCCTCTTGGTCTAGGTATAGTAATTAGTGACACTTGAGTTATCTAATTCCTTTGTTGATTGGTAATTGGAGAGATTGCTAATTGGTTTGGAGTGCACTAAAGCTAGTCTTTCCTTGGGAGTTGGCTAGGACTTGTGGCTCAAGTCAATTCATCCACTTGACTTTCCTTTATTTAGTAAGGGTTAACTAAGTGGTAGCAATGAACAATTCTCATCACAATTGAGAAGGATAACTAGGATAAGAGCCTTTTATAGTTGTTAGTTTATTTTCATTGCCATTTACTTTTCATGCTTCTTATCCAAAACCCCAAAATACATTTCTAACCAATAACAAGGCACTTTATTGTAATTCCTAGGGAGAACGACCCGAGGTTCAATACTTCGGTTTATAAATTTAGGGGTTTATTTTAGTGACAAACAACTTTTTGTATGAAAGGATTATTGCTTGGTTTAGAAACTATACTTCGACGAGATTTTATTTGAAAAATTCTAAACCGTCAAAAATATCCGTTCATCAAAATGGCGCCGTTGCCAATCATCACGCGGTACAGCGACGCGAGCATTCACCAGGAAGACGTTGGTGGCGATTTTCCTCATCGCACCGCCTGCTGCGACACAAGGAGCGACACATGGCTCACGAGCACGTCAGCAAGGTCAAGCTTTCCTTCTTGAATCGCTTTGGCGCACACCATAAGTGCCTGCGAGACGCACGCCTGTGTCTTTGACCACCACCCAAGGGCACGTGAAATCTGAGCGTGGCTCCACTTGAGATTTTACAATTTTGGTAACCGCTCTAAAGCCCTTGTCATTAGCTGAGGTTTTTTTTATGAGAATGTTGAACTGTAAAGGCCAGGTCCTCAAGGATTTGCGTAAATAGCAATGAAGCGAGGCGCGGCAATGGGTCCATTGATGGTGGACGAGCAAAGCACCCGTCGACGACAGAGAGAAATGATGACCACCAAGCGACGGACGATGATTACGCCACGGACGACGACACCACAATGCGACAAAGGAAAAACGCGGCTAGATGGAAACTTTGGAGAAGAACTTAAGGCCAGTTAAGATTTTCTGACTTTGAGACAAAATGTCAAGGATTCTTTTGATATTTTAAAAATATGAAAGTGTCTTCAATTAATTATTCTAATCCAGTTATGAGAATGTTCTTTTTTTCTAATAGAATATTATGTTATTTCAAACATTTTTATTAAAGATTAAATTAAAAAAATTAGTGTATAAAGATAAAATAAAAAAATATAAAAATTTAATTAAAATTTCGATATAGAAACAGAATAATTAAACTATTGGTAATATATAAAATTTTCTTTTTCCGCTGGTTCCTCTCTCTCTCTATATATAGTCTTTATCAATGTATTTTCTCTGGATCTCTCACAACGTCTCGTGAACTCTTGAAGTCAAACTTTGCGACGAAAGGCTACTCACCCGTTAATATCGTTAAACTGTTTGTGTCCCTTCAAGTCCAGGACAAGCACTTTCTCTTTTCAACTCACATCATGCACATCACTAATTAGCAAAAGTTTTGCTAGTTTAATGTCATGGTTTCAATATATTAATGGGTTAAACAAAAGAAACATATACGTGAACTTGTTAAAACTTGTACACATTATGTTCTTATTTTATAATACAAGATATATAATTCACATGTCGTCCTTATTGTTTCACGGAAACTAATTTCATGTATGTCTGTTGCAAAAATGATCTTAACCAGGGTGCCGAAATTTGTGGCCAGGAGTCACCTCATGGAGAGAGGCACTCATGTGAATTATTGGGTCCCTCATCTCACACAATTGCTGGTAGGTTCATATCATTTGATAAATTAATTACATTCATATTATTGTTGTTAGGGTTATGTTAGGTAACTAATGACTTTTTTAAACAATATGAATAATGGGCCCTAAAATTAGTCAAACTCAAATAAAATGCATTACACTCACTATCTGCACATCTAGTAGTAAATTGAACATCCAATAAATTTATTGTTCACATTAGGGGTGTAAGTTATCGAATCGGATCGAAAATTACCGCAAACCGAACTGAAAATTACAACCGATTTAAAAACAAAAAAAATCGGTTTTTTTGTTTTTTTGTTTTTCTGACAAAACCGATCGATCCGGCTCAGTTTTCGGTTGGTTCGATAGAAACCGAACCGAACATATGCATCCATTTCAATGTTTTAACCATTTTATTAATCTTTAATCTAACAACAAAAACCCCCAACTCCTAACCATTTCAATGTTTTACTCTTATTATTTTAGTTTATTGACTATTTTGAACCTCTAATTATTGTTATTCATATTTTTCTCATTAGAAATTAAAAATCGAAAAAACCGACTGAACCAAACCGTTGTTGGTTCGGTTCGGTTCGGTTCGATTGTTGTAAAAGCAGCAAACCGAACGGTTGTGTGTCTGTAGGAACTGAACATATCGGTTCGGTTGGTTTTTGGTCCAAAACCGAACCGATAACACCCCTAGTTCACATTGTTTAAGATTTTCATTGTCTACCTATACTTTTCATTGCTGTTATTAGTTAACTACATGCAAGTCGCCAAGTCAGGTTATAATTCGAGGTTCTGAAAATCGGACCGGACCGACCAATTCAACCAGATTAACCGATCAGGTAGCCGGTCTGGTTCATCTACAAAACTGTCCTATAAAAAATTAAAAAAAATTGGCCGAACCGGCGATTAATCGGTGAACTGATCAAACCGACCGAGTTTCAGCAAGTGTCGATTTTTCTCCAAGCCATGAAACGGCGTCGTTTTGGCGCTGGGTTTAAAAAAAGGGAGAAAAAAGACTAAAGCATCAATTTCTCTCACTTTCTCTTCGAAGAGTCACCTCCGAACCCTAACTTTTTCATTTTCCCTTCAACCTTCAACCTTCAACCTTCCTTCAAACACCACTGTCACCTCCAACAAACGCCAGAGCAAAGCATCACCATCGCGGATTGAGGCAGCTCTCGCGGATCGAAGTGTCACCGTCACCGAAGCGTTGGTGTCGTCTAGTCGTCAGCTTGGCGCTGGCACCGAACCGTTACCGTCACCGAAGCGTTGGTCGTTGTCTGGCTCTGACCTTCTATGCTCTCAGCCTCTCCCACGGTGAGTACTCAGTACTTCAATCTTTTCCTTCTTTCAATTAATTTTGTTTATTTGGTGACAAAATTGTATGAATTGGACAGATTTGAGTTCATGAGTTTTTGGTTTTTTCAATTAAATTTTTATTCAGTAAGTTTTTATTAGATTAGGGTAGATTTGAGTTAACAACTTCAGATGTAGAGTTCTTCTTTTTCTAAGTTTTTGTTCTATTTTTCAATTTTTTTATTTTGTTAATTATTCTTGTTGAATTTTGTTGAATTTGAGTGTTGTTAATTATTCTTCTTCTGAGTTCTAGTTCTGAGTTTTGTTAATTATTCTTCTTTTAAGTTCTTGTTCTGTTTTTAATTTTTGTTAATTATTCTTTTAGGGTAAATTTGAGTTTTGTTGAATTTGGCTATTTAAGTTTTGTTGAATTCTGCTCTGTTGAATTTTGGTATATAAATTCAATTATGCTCTGTTAATTATGTTGAATATCGTATGAATTGTGTGGATTGATATATTCGTCTAGCTTTTGGATTGCTGTCATTTTAAATTTAGATGGAACAACCACAAAATCATCAGCAACTACAACACAATTCTGTACAAGAAACTCAGATAGGTTCCTCTCTCAAGGAAAATCTAACCCGACTTGAAAATTATGACTTCTGATGAATAGTGTCTTTGTTTAGTTGAAGTATTGTTTGTTCAATGATTTTGTATTTGTCATTTATGTGCATTTTGATTTTCTTTAGTTATAAACTTTGATATTTGAAATTGTTTATGATAAATTATGGATAATTTATTTTGTGAAATTGTTAAATTTTGAATTTTATTAGTTTAGAAATTATTGAATTTAAATTTTTAAAATATGTATTGAATTTTTTTATAATTTTATTTTATATTTAATTAAACAAGTTCAACCACAGTTTAATTCCAGTTAAATTATTGAACTAATTACTCGACCGATTCAATGACCGATTCAATTCTCGCAACCTTGTTCTATAAATAATGAGAAGAATCATGATAACATGAATCTATCTACTGTTAGCATAATATGGTCATTATTGAATGTAATTACTTTATTTATAAAACTAAGAGATTTGTCAAACTATATAATTAATATCAAGTTTGGAAATTAGTTTATGAATTATTATTTTTATTTATTTTTTTGATCATACACACTGACCAAGACACTAAAATATTTTTTTTTATAATTATTATACTTTAATTCCACTCTTTACCATACTTACATGCATGAATATTTTGTTTGTTGTATCTGAATCTAATTAATGTTCCCTTTTTTTCCTTCCTCTATCCAAAGCCATTAACTAGTTAACTTTTTCCAGCCGATCGAGTTTTATATTCAATAAACCATAAGAAATTAGAAAATATTAAGTTGGTGGATTTCTCTGTTGTTGTTACCACTTCCTTTTCAGTAGGGAATCTTGAAAAGTAGAACTATAAGGCCAGCCACTACAATCATATAATAATTAACAAAAAAAAATTGTTATGGCTTAATGCGCACCATTCTCATTCTATAAATACCGAAGATTGAACAACAAATTCTTCAGACACATCCAACAGAGAAGAAAAGAAATTGAGAGGAAAACAAGCAAACAAAATGAATGTGAATGTTATCTTATTAGCCCTTATTTTTTTCTTCTTCATGTGGACAATGTGTTTTGCCCAAAATACCCCTGAAGACTTCCTTTCAGTTCACAATGAGGCTCGTGAAGAGGTTGGTGTGGGTCCACTCTCATGGAACCACACACTTGAAGCCTACGCTCAGCGCTACGCCAACGAGAGGATCCCGGACTGCAACCTGGAACACTCGATGGGGCCTTACGGCGAGAACATCGCCGAAGGCTACGGCGACATGAAGGGGTCCGACGCCGTGAAGTTTTGGCTGACGGAGAAGCCAAACTATGACTACCACTCAAACTCATGCGTTAACGATGAGTGCCTGCATTACACTCAGATAGTGTGGCGTGATTCGGTTCATGTTGGGTGCGCAAGAGCTAAGTGTAACAACCATTGGGAGTTCGTTATCTGCAGCTATGACCCACCCGGCAACATTGAAGGCCAACGTCCCTATTGATTAATCTGTTGCTCACTATTCATCTCAAAGTAATATCAAGTATATGTCACTAAATCAAGCTGGAAACTCAAGTGCAGCGCGTCAAGTTGATAATTTATTTAACGGTTCTTAACTATCAACTTTACGTAAAATTGATTATATTTGAATTTTCATCCTAAATCAATTATCCATGTTGTGTATTTTGAATTTTTGATATATAATATGTGGGGATAAAACGGGTTGAATCGCGTTCTAATAATAAATTTATACCAATGACGTGAATATTAATAACGTTATTAGTACGTTCTAATATTTTATTTTTGTGTTAGAGATATATAATTAAAACTTAAATATTTTGTCTTCTCAATTTTCTTCTTAAAAAAAAATTTAATCTTATCAATTAATCATTAGTTATCCGTAATATGATATTGGCTCTTAAATATATTAATTATTCATGTTAAGTTCAATATTAGAACAATATTAAATTTATTTAAAATATTTTAATACTAAAATAAAATATTTAAAGTTTTTTAAAATTAAAATAAAACATTTAGAATTAAATCCAAAACGTTAAAAACTAAAATAACACTTTTCCCTTAAAATTATATATAACACTATTTTCCTTTTCAATAATTTTTTTTAAAATGAAAAATTGATAAAATAATAAAATAAATTTTTTTTTAAATAATAAATTCTAAAAAATATTATTTAATTTGTAACTCCAATCATATTTAAATCCAACTATTTATTTTAACACTGACTAGAAATCATCTGCGAGAAGGTCCTCTGAGGTTCTAAAAATGATTAACTCTCTTATTTTATTACATTATCAACTCACTCGCTTTAGAATCCTAATCCCTATCCAACGGCAGTGAAATGTGGCATCTAACAATACACATTAGACCCAAGGAGAAGTAAAGTACGTATATTATTGTTACATATCAGACTTTAGTTTTGATGCAAGGACTGTAATTTGTGTATATTTTTATTATATATTTTATAATTTTAATATTAAAAGTCTGTATTTATTAACTCCAATTGAACCCTACAAATGATATATGGAAGAAGAGAATGGATCAAATTTGGATTTTGAATCCCGAACTCGTTTGCAAGTAGCAAACTTTATATTTAGGGGCTGTGAATGATTCTCTATAAATCTTATGTTGATATAACTTTATAATGATAATTGATAAAAATATGGGAAAGTATGAGGAGACAATAGCTTTATTGTACAATGTGTATAATAGGGATTTAATTATAATTAAAATTAAATTATAGTTAGTTATTTAATTTTAAAATTTTTCTAATTTGAAATTTGAATTAAATTAGGATTACTTTCGGTTATAAAATCAAAACAACAAACCCTTTTCTCAATTTGCCATTACCTTCTTTCTCTCCATTGCTTCTTCTCTAACCAACCCTTATCTCTCTTCTTCGTTTTCTCAACCCAGATCACCCCAACCATCACTCTCCAGCCAACCAACTACCGTCGTCCACCCTCTCTCTCTTCTCTTTCTTTCCTCTTTCCCCCATTTCTTCCTGCTATGTTTGCTGCCCCACGCCCCTGTTTGCGCCTGCCAGCTCCGGCGAGCAACACCCCGATGCAACCCAGCAGCGGCTAAGTTCTGTGCCGCTGCGACACCATCACTGCTCCCGTTCTTCTTTCTCTCCTTCATCAACACAGGTTCTATCCCTTTCCTTGTCTCCGGTTCTTTCTATTTTATTTATTTCATTGCTTTTAATTCTGGTTTCTGCATATAGATTAGGCTTAGGACTAGTTAATATCTGTTGCTAGATTGAATGTGTTTGCTGGCTGAATTTTATGAGTTGATTGCTGCTTCCATTAAACTGAATGCTCTGTTTACACATGATGCACACCATATGCTCGATGAAATGCCTAAATGAAATCTGTATGTTTAATTCTTATGTATGGCCAGCATTTGACTTAAATTATATTCTCATGAGGCATTATAATTTACAATTGTGCAGTTTTATGTGATTTCTAATGATGTTTGAGCTTGAATTTTGTTATGCACTTGTTTGTGATTTTTTATCAAAACACCAATTTGGTTAAAAATTCAGATGTTATCAATTGTTTGGTATATTTTTAAGAAGTGCATACCATGTTTTATTGAGTGATTTGAATGAAATGATTTATTCATGTTGGTTTTGAACATAAATGATCACATGCATCATCACTCGTTCTTTGAAGTTTTTGAGCAATTAAAATTGGGTTTCATCAAAATTATTGCTTTTTGAACAAAGGGCGGTGTTTATGTGATTATTTTATTCTCTTTGACATGAATAAGTGGGCTTCTTTATTATTGCCTTGATTATTTTCTTTGTGCTAATTTTGATTAACTCTTACAAATTCAATACACAATTGCAATAACTATGCTTTCTAGCCTCAATTCACATACACATGAACACGTAGCAAATCATGATGTCATCGAGGGTGAGAAATCTAATATAGTGAGCAACGTTCGTTGAATGCATTGATAATGAATGGTTATTTTCATGTGAATTAGATGTTCATACTCCATGCAAGTGGCATATTTATTTTTATATTTAATGCTTACCTAAATGCATCATAAAAATTCATGATTCAACCAAATTTATGAAGGTTTTATGTTCATTATATGCTTTTATGTATGAAGAATTTGTATGTGTTAATTAAGCATGGTATATTAATGTGACGCTGGATGAAACTAGGTCTTCTTTGGACTAACTTTTATTAGTATATGAATTTATATGGCTTAATGTAAATTGCATATATAAGCATGAGGTTGTTGAATATGAAAAACAGCGAATGTTATTATCATTATTAAGATTTAATTTGATCATGAAAATTAAATAGCCAAGAGTTAGTTATCAACGGATGGACGACTTAATATGCTTTCTACATGTTCAGTTTGGAATATACACATAATCACACATGATAAACACTAAATGAATAAAAAGAACAACTCTAGTCACCATTGGCTCTGAAATCGATTTCTGGACTATGTGCTTGGTAGTTGTATCTACTGCATGTTCATGTATGTGATGTATAGTGATATTGTTTGTGCTGGTTAGTGAGGTTTCTTTTTTGGTCTATGTGCTTGATAGAATGATTGACTTGATTTCTTTTTTATGGTTGCATTGTTTGTGCTGATTAGTGAGGTTTCAAGCAAATGATATATACTAAGAATTTATCTTATTATTTTTTTTTTGAATTGTACTAGGCCATGCAACTGTCAGATGTTATTGAGGTTGGAAGTGAAGAGACGGATCTTGGTTATGAGGTTTGGACTCTAGAGGTCGGTGCTCATATTGGCTGCAATGAGCCCCACCAATTTGATGGGTTCATGTATTTGTTAAACTCATTCGACAATAGTTAATTTCTGTTGGACATGACTTTCAGCACATAATTCATGTATTAGATACTATAGATGAAAACGGTTATCTGGTCTAGAAAGAATGGGTTTATTTTAAAAAAAATTTGGATGTTCGTTTGTAAATATTAATAATGTTCACCGTTATTGTATCCATCCAAATAGTTAATTTATTAAACAAGATGGATGTTCATTCTGATTATATGATCCCACTTATTGATTACACGATTATCGCTACTTATAAATGTTGGATGTTCATCTTTACATATAACTGGATGTTCAGACCGTGGTCACTATAGCGTCTATTCAGGACGCTTCATGAAATCTTGGCTTAATGTCAAAATTCAAGAACTCAATGCTTAACAAATTCAAGTCATTTGCCTTTGGAAAAGTAAACATAAATCTCTAGATAAAGATAGGATGTTCGTTATAGTAAGAATCTAGATGGTTATTTTCACAGAAAAAATGGATGTTCACTTTCGCTGTAACATCTGTTTAGAATGCTTCATGGAAACTCGACTCAAGTTCAAATTTCAAGAACTCAAAGCTTAACAATTTCAAGTCGTTCCACTTTGGAAAACTAAAGATAAATCCCTGAATAAAGACATAATTAGACGGATATTCATTTTAGCTAGAATATGGATGGTTCCTTTCACAGAGAAAATGAATGTTCACTTTCATGCATTTTTAAAAATGTCATGCCTGAGTGAATGAAGACCAACATATTCACAAAATTACATGTCTGAGTGAATGAAGACCAACATATTCACAAAATTACGAAAAGTAAGAGAGGGTCCACAATACTAAAAATTCTCCCGATTTTCATGTCAACCATAATGCTAAACTGTTGCCTAGCTCAACTTTCCGCCTTCTCAATCCAACAATCATCCACCATGGACACAAATCTTGGTTCCTTTAAGGTCCCACCAGCTTCTCTCTCTGTATTCCCAAGTCTCTTCATCATGGTTCTTGCCCCCATATACGACCACGCCATCCTTCCATTCGCAAGAAAAATAACAAGAACCGAAACCGAAATCACGCATATACAAAGAATTAGAACATGGTTGGTTCTTTCCATTGTAGCCATGGCAGTTGCCGCGTTAGTCGAAATAAAGAGAAAGAAAACGGCGTTGATTCATAGTCTAATGGATTCAACGGAACCTCTTCCCATAACGTTCTTATGGGTGGCGTTACAGTACTTGTTTCTTGGCTCTGCTGATCTTTTTACTCTTGCTGGGATGATGGAGTTCTTCTTCACTGAAGCGCCATAGAGCATGAGGTCTCTTGCAACCGCCCTTTCTTGGGCTTCTCTTGCCATGGGTTATTACTCCAGCACTGTTCTTGAGTCGGCGATGATGGATGTTGACTCCTCAGCAGACGGATGTTCAGCCGCGTGAGGAGTGATGGAGTTCCTTCCCGCAAGGGTGTAGTTGCGACCAAGCTGGGCGCTACAGCTCCGGTAGGAGGAATCGAAGGCTCCACGTCGCACAGGAGCGGATCGGTTGGCTGCGGGTTGATTCGCGGACAGCTGGGCGGCGGTTGGGGTGGGTGGCGTCTTTAAAATGAGAGTTACTAATGGTTAAATTGCATTATTAATTTAGATTGGGCCAAATAAACAGCCAATTGTATGGATTGTATAGATATTTCATTGTCTCCCTAGCGGGATCCTAAAAATATTTAACGTTATTAGCACAAAATGTAAGCACCCAGAGCAGAATATGCACTGAAAGTCTGAAACCATTATATATTCCCAAAACAGAATAACTGTCACTAACTTATCGATAGATTTGGTTCCTCTAAAGTTTGAATTTCACTTTAGAGAGTAAAGTGTGATCTTCTATTCTTGAATAGTTTCTCTTTTATATTTATTCTTGGTCTCACCTATGAAATCAATAGTGAGAGATCACACTTTACTCTCTAAAGTAAAATTCAAATTTTAGAGGATCTAAATCCCATATCGATGAATTTCCCATAAACAATACTAATAATTAACTTAATTTTATATATTTGGATAAGGTTGCAATGCATAACTCATTGGATGGAAACAGGCCATTGGCTGTAATATTATTTTCATTGAAGCCATACGTGTCACTCAAAGGAAAAATAATAATAGAGACGTGGGTGTGTGTATATATATTGAATATATAGTACTAAAAATTAATATATTTGTATACCTGAAAGATTGGGTTGTTAAAAAAACTGAATGGTTAGAGTGGTGCCAAAATGTGTTCACAAGTGAATAGTGCCGTGCATAGTTATCAGAACCGAATCGGTAATTGATCCGGTTATACGATTGGGTCATTGAATTACTGGTTCAACCGGTGGATCATTGATTTATTCGGTTGACTCGATCATAATTAAATAAAAATATAAAATTATAGAAATAAAATTAAAAATTAAATACATATTTTTAAAAATATATTAATAACAATCAAATATCAATTCGTAGATATAATTTATGGTGTAAAAAGAGATAATAAATTAACCACTAGTACAAAATACTTTCTCAATTTAAATGAATAAGAGAAAAAATAAAAGATAACACAATCAATATAAATATATCAATATGTTTATATACTATGTGTGGTTACTTATTTGGTATCTATGGCAATCATGCTTAAAAGAATAAAAAAAATAATTCATTCATAGTTTATTATTAATTTAATTTTTGTCAACTAAAATATTGAAAAGCAAGCTGCCCAGTGGCAAGAGAGGATGTGCGTATTATAGTTGTTCCGTGCTCGAATTAGCATGGAACGACAGCGTGCGGGTGCACTGTGGACCCGCGCGGATCTAGTGCGGTTTGGAATTTGAACCGGCCAATTTTTAACGGGTTTGACCACCGTTGACCGGTTCAATTGCAGATCCGATTCAAACACATATTTGAATCGGTCAGATTATCGGTTCATCGATTTTTCGGTTGAACCGGCCAGTTCGGTCCGATTCTAATAACTATAGTGCCATGTCTGTATCACCAACAAATGCTATTGGTTCTCAACTTATCAACACATAAAGTCTCAGGAATTTGAATAATCAATTAATCATTAGGAGAGTACTACTATATGTTTAAGCGAAAATATTTGATAACAAAAAGAATTAGTCAATAAATATTAAATAAAATAAATTTTGGTTATTTTTTTATTTTTTAATATATCTAATGTTTAAATAAATATCGAGAGTTTAAATCTCATCTTTTACATATAGTAACTCACATTAACTAATGAAAAATTCTTAAATAAAACTCAAATTTGCGATAAATTAGTGTTTAATCGGTCAAATTTAGAGATACCATGAAAAAAATAAAATAAAGGTGAGCCTGATTGGCATTTTTTTATTTTTGTTATTGGACTTCCAATAATATTTTTAAATAATGTGGAGAGTTTATCTATTTTTTTCATGTGAAAAGTATAAATTTAAAGATTAAATTTGTAGTTTTCAAAAAAAATTTTAAATGTCCAAATATGAAGATCAGATTTAAGTTTTTTTATTCTAATTTTTTTTTAAATATATAAAATTGATCCTTAAATTTGTATTTTAATATTAAAAAAATTAAAATGTGCAAATCAGACCTTTCGATTTGTTTCACGGTAGAAAAAAATTTATGAGGAGTGTTAGAGGACAATAAATTTTGTGATTTTTAGCCATTAATTAGCCATCATTAGTATTTTTAATGATGTAAGATTATATCTAATGGTGTGAAATTACCAATGTTCTAAAAACCAGACCAGACCGGCTGGTCTGACCGGTTTAACCGCAAACCGAATTCTTGTACAATTTGATTTAACCTATAAAACCGCCAGTAGAAACCACTAAACTGGCCGAGAACCGGCCGATTGGACTGAACCGGGAGCCGGCCAGTTTTCCTAAAACGGTGTCGTTTCGCGTTTTGGATAAAAGAAAAAATGGGAAGCCTTCAAACGTTCAGTGCCTCCTCTCAACTCTCACTCTCTCAAGCAACTCTCTCCCCCCAAAACAAAAACCCTAGCAGTAGCCTCCACCACCGCCGCAAGGAGGGAGACACTGCTGTCATCGTTCTTGAGCTCTCCAACTCCTGTTTACTCCAACTCCTCTCAACTTTCACTCTCTCAAACGAAGCTCTCTTCTCCCAAAAAGAAACCCTAGCTTACAGTAGCCTCCACCGCCGCGGCAAGGAGGGAGACAGTGTCGCCGTCCGTGGCGCCGTCGTCGTTCTTGAGCTCTCCAACCCCTATTCACTCCAATCGCAGCTTCTTTGTCGAGCTTAGCGTTCGTCGTCTGGTCTACCTCTGCTCATCCGTGCTTCTGCTACCGTCCATCGTCGTGCTTGTTGCCTAGTCACCGTCGTCCATCGTGCTTAACCACCTTCTCTCATACTCTGCCCAGATTGCTCAGATCAAAGAAGGCAATGGCTTCTTTACTCTGCTAGTGCTTGTTCTTCTTCTTGTTTTGGATTGATTCATTAAATGATTAGTTGATTTATTTTGCTGGTTAATCTTTGTTAAAATTGTGCTGATTTGGTTGATTTAGTTCACTAGTCAATCTTGTTAATCTTCATTAAAATTGTGTGCTGTCTTCTGTTTTGTGTCGTGACCCGATTGTGTTTAGATAGTGACTGACTTAAAATTGTGCTTAGATTGAATGATTAATTGATTATTGATTAGCTATGCCTATTTTGATGTGTTGCTGTTTTGTGTTTTGGAATTTTTTATATATAGTGATGTGCTGTTGTTTTGTGTTTTTGACTTAATCGTGCTTAAATTGAATGTTAATTGATTATTTATTAGGATGATTATTGTTCTGCTAAATTAATTGATTATTACAATACCAAAAAAGAAATTGTTCTTACAACTGTGTCCAGAAAGGTAATTATATGTTGCAGGATTTGGTACTTGATGTTAGTTTAGAATAAGTAATTTTGGAGTGAAATCAGTTTTACATCTTTTTAGTTTGGTGTTTGTTGGCTGAACCAGATTGGTAGAAAAATCTTTACCATGCAGTGGGTTTTGAACCTATGTCTCCTTGCTAGACAAGGATAAGGAATACCACCAAGCTAGCGTGTTCATTTGGGAATTTATGTGCTAATTATTCTATATATTATATACATACACAACTAAATTATTTTATATTTATTTAATTTAATTTTTGTTTTATACTCATTTTTTTAAATTCTTTAGAATTTATAGAATTATTAAAATAAGTATCAAATATTTTAATATTTACATTTACATATTAAAATGTTAGTAAAGATATTTATTTTAAATTTTTTTAGAGTATTGAGTTAGTAGGTCTTCGAAAATTTCGACTTAAGACTAATTAGTAGGGACATCTAAGTTCTATCGATTCAACCAGTGACCCACCGGTTGAACCAGTGACCCAGTGACCCAGTAACCTGACCGGTTCGATCATCGGTTCAGTTTTGACAACTATGCTTAGGATGTATATTTATAATTTATTTATTATTTTATTCTAAAACGGTTTTTTCGGTTGAACTACGGTTACCCCGGTTGAACCACTAAACCAGTAAACCAGTGACGAAAACGGTTTGATAATCGGTCCGATTTTCAGAACCTTAAAAATTACTCACTTTTCTTTTGCTGATTAAGTGCTGACCAAATTTTAATAAATATACTCACCCTAAACTTTCTCAAAATTTATTTCAACACAAATTAGACCCTCTATTTATACACTATGAAATCTTACTTTTAAATTTCTCTAGTCCTCGAAATCTAAAGGCATGCTTTGTTACTTAAAATTTAAAAAAAATTAAATCCATATTAAAATAACATACCAATTATCCGTGAATTATACACAACTTTTTTCAGTATATAAAAAAATAGCCCCTGATTGGTGATGACGTAGGTATTTAGGTTTAACTAGGCAAAATTTACTGCTTAATTTGGGGGTGCTTACAAGATTTATGGACATGAAAATTCAAAAGGCCGGTTGCTTGACTTTACTATTCTGTAACCATACCCCGAGTCTGAATTCTAAAGTCTTCACTAGCGACGCTTTTTATTTTAATGAGATTTGAATTGTCAACATTTATTTAAACGGACTAATAAGTTACTTATTAGTCCAACCCAACTTAGCTCTAGTGACGATTTTTATGCAACTCATGAAAACATAAAAGATCGGAATAATCATCCCTGGTATACAACTCAATTTTTGTGCAACACACAACGTTAGCTTGCGTTTTATGCTTTTTATATTATATTAACCTTAGCTAGGGTTATCGTTAATTGTTGGAACCACGTGTTTTCATACTTCATCAGATTCAATTCGTTAGGCTTCTTGCCAATTACTTAGCGCTAATTAATTAATAAGTAATTAGCGAAAGAAAGAAACAACCCGTTTAATTTATAGTACATTATGAATCATGATAGGTGCAATGATACATACATCACCCTAATCCTTATTGTTCTTGGTGAGATCGGAGTTACAATAATAAAAAAGTTATTAATTTTATGAATCAAAATAATCAATATACGGAGGAATTGAAGAAGATCAAGCAAACTGAAAAATCTTTTGTTGTCATTTTATGAGTAAGAAACAAATTTTCATAACCAGCGAACTAAGGTTTGCTAGCTAGGTTATACGTTGACTGAAATAAGGTAGTTTAGGGTTCCCTTTCCTCTTCAGGTCTTGGTTCTCGATCGGCCTAAATAACAATTATATTTTCATTTTATTTTTTAAAATTTGAGGTGACTAGTATTTTCTTCTATTTGCCTTGAATAGTTGCATTTGAGTTACGACTCTTCATTTATTTGAAGAAAATTACACTTATTATATTGGTGAAAATTCAAGTACAGTCGACTTCATGTGAAGTTGATAGATGAAAGTCATTAGATAATTTAATTGATTTCATTAAATTTTCATCAAACAGCTCTCAACTATCAACTTCACGTGAAATCGACTGCACATGAGTTTTCACCAATTATATTTCGATGAACAAAGGATAACGAGAGAAAACTAGGGGTATCCATAGATCGGATCCGATCCGCATATCCGCGGTGTTTATCCGAATCCGATCCAAAAATTGCGGATATGGATCCGATCCGCAATGCTTTCGGATCGGATCGAATTGGATCCGCACACTAATCGGATCGGATTGCGGATTTTGTGTTGGTATCCGCATATCCGATCCGCATATCTGCATATCCGCAAAATTAAAGAAATAAATAAGTAAATATTCTTTTTATGTTTTATTTCAATTAATAATTATCATATATGTTATATCATATTTTTTTAATAAAAATAAGCTTTTAAAAATATTTATGTGTTTTGCGGATATATCCGATATCCGATCCGATCCGATCAGCAAATGTGCGGATCGGATCCAACCTTAAAAGTTGCGGATATTGGATTCGATCCGATCCGATGATTTTAATGCGGATCGGATCGAATTTTTGGCCATATCCGATCCGATCCGATCCGCGGACACCCTAGAGAAAACACAAAGAACGTTTTTGGATTATGATGATAATTATAGTGGAATATTAAACAGACAAATAAAACGTTTTTGGTTTTTGCGCATCCATTGACCTTGACCAAGCAAGAAAACACAAAGTAATTACTATCCAATCACTTTCCTTCGTTGTTGTATCTATGTAGTTATTCTAGTTAACGCATGACACGCCTTGATTGAAGCTTTGAGAAAAGTTGATTATCATTGCGTACAATTGTTCTCCATCCAAATGCGTAGCATGTTCGTTCCCCTTTCGCTTTTGATCGATAAGTTTGTTTAATATTCTAAAGGTCTAGAGTATAATAAGTTTTATTTTCTATCTATTTTCCTTTTCTTACACGGCGGTATATATGATTATTATCGCATATATGTAGAGGCCTCTAGCTAGGATCGGAGAATATCG
Source organism: Arachis duranensis (assembly GCF_000817695.3). Taxonomy (NCBI): domain Eukaryota; kingdom Viridiplantae; phylum Streptophyta; class Magnoliopsida; order Fabales; family Fabaceae; genus Arachis; species Arachis duranensis. The sequence goes on along the minus strand of NC_029781.3, from coordinate 4,735,533 downwards.
TAACCATTAACCAAGTCTTCATATACAACTACAAGTCTACAACCAGTCTAATCTGGATTTTTAGCTTTGATGAAGACTCATCACAACCATCAAATTTCAAATACTCCCATATATGTAGGAAATAAATTATAAAATGGCTAGCTTATAAAGAAAATTATCAAGAAAATTTGATATTGATCAATAAGATAACAAAAATATTATGTGAACATTAAATAAAATTCAATCACTATAAATTTGTATATATATATATTATTTAATTTATTTTTAATATTTATTTATATTTAATATATATTTTATATTAATAATTGATTTTTGTATATACATAACAGGATTTCTATTATATTAGACTAATTTAATTAAATTTAATTAATAAAAAAATTTAAATGTATAATATTATTTTTAATAAAAATACGTTGGTTTTGCATTTTATTTTTTAACTTTATTTTTAAAAATATTATATTTTTAGAAATTTGTGAAAAAAGAATGAAACAAAAAATGAAAATAATATCACAATTTTGCAAAGAAAAAGATTATTATTTTATTTTTTATATTTAAAGAATTATAAAACTAAAAATATAAAATATAAAAATATAAAAATCGAGTAAACAACATACACCTAACTTTTTTTTTGGGACAAATAGAAGAGATGAAATAGAAAGAAAAAGAGATGAAAAAAAAGAGACAAAGAAGGACAAACTTGACTAAAATATTTATGTAAAAAATTGATTCTCAAGCTTAAATAATTTTCCTATTAAATAATGCGTCGTCGTTTATATTGTGTTGGATTATTCTAATCTAACAATCATGGTCACTAAGTAATTTAATTTAATTTCTTTAAGACCATGCACTCGATGCTTATTTAGAATAATACGATAACTGGTAACAGTAACACGTATGCTATATATCAATATATATCCAAAAAATGAAAATACATTATTATAAAATAAAACAAAAGTGGAATAAAACGATACTCGCACAATTAAAAAGTAAAAAATATCCGGCCTTTGTTATTAGGTAAAAACTTAGTTACACTCGATTTTACGGGCTTCACGTGAAGTTAATAGTTGAGAGCTATTAGATAAAAATTTAGTCAAATAAATTAAATTATTTAACTACTCTCAACTATCAACTTCATGTAAAGTCGACTGCATCTGAATTTCTATTTTATTATTATATTATTGATATATTACGTTAACGAATAAAGAAGCTATAAACAATTGAATTAAATACTTAAAGAGTACTGCTATACATACAATTCATACAAGTTAATTTAAATCCAACAAAATTTATTTTTATAACACACGCCTGAAAATTACATTCTTTTTTTTATCTCGGGTTCTTCCTCCTCGTCTTTCTTCTTCTCCTTCTTCTTTGTGTTTCTCCTCCTTTTTCTTTGCGAGTTTCACTTTTATCGTCGTTTTTTATTGATGTTGTTGTTGCTGCATTTTTTTTCTCCTCTTCTTTCTATTAATTTTGTAACATTATATATTTTTTTCTTCTTTGTTTGATTTTTTCCTCCAAAAAAGAATGATAAGAATATGAAATAAGAAGATGAAAAAAAAAAGCAGCAGAAGATGAAGAGGAGGAAGAGGAAGAATTTTAAATTATACAGAACTTATCAACACACATATACCAAAAATTCTCAAACAATATACTCAAATATTTTTGTGTTACACACAAATATCTTCGTTTTATAGCTAAATTTGCTGTAAATACAGAGAAATGTTTCCTTTAATGCTACATTCTTTTTTTCTACTTTTTTTTCTTTATTCCTTTCTTTCTTTTAGTTGAATGAATGTAAGTTTATCCTCTTCCAAATAATTTTGCAGCATTATATGTTTCTTCTTCTTCTTTGTTTGATATTTTTTGTTTTTAATCTTGTTAAGAGAGTAAAACAAGAAGAAACTTAAGAAGGTAAAACAAAAAGGAAAAGATAAATAAGAAAAAAGAAGAAAAATATGGTGATGATGATAAAAAAAAGAAGAAGAAGCTGCAGCAGAAGATGAGGAGGAGGAAGAGGAAGAATTTTAAATTATGCAGAACTTATCAGCACACATACACAGAAAATTCTTAAACAATACACTCAAATATCTTTATGTTACACCCAAATTTGCTGCAAATACAGAAAAATATTTCCTCTAATGCTAATTTTTTTCTTCTTTTTCTTTTCTTTATTTCTTTCTTTCTTTTAGTTGAATAAATGTAAATTCATCATCTTCCAAGTAATTTTGTACCAATATGTATTTCTTCTTCTTTATTTATTTATTTATTTTATTCTTGTTAAGAGAATAAAACAAGAAGAATCTTGAGAAGATAAAATAAGGAAAAAAAGATGAATAAGAAAAAAAAAGATGGTGATGATGATGATGAAAAAGAAGAAGAAGAACCAGAAGATGAAGAAGAAGGAGAAGAAGAGTTTTAAATTATGCAGAATTTATTAGCACACATACATCGAAAATTCTTAAACAATACACTCAAATATGTTCGTGTTACACCCAAATTTGCTGCAAATACAGAAAAATATTTCATCTAATACAGAACTTTTACATTACATTCAATTCAAACCATTAACGATGAACAACAATTTTCACAAACAAAAATAATAATTCAAAACAATAATAAATTTTGTTCCGATTCAATTGACAATCTGAATTTGAATTGTTCATTATCTTCAACAACTAAATAATTAATGATGGGAGAGAGGAAAAGAAAGGAGGAAAAAAATTCCAATAAAAAAAGGAGGAGGAAGAGGAGGAGGAGGAGAAGGAGGTGGTGGTGGTGGTGGTGACGACGATAACAAAAGAGAAAAATAACGACAAAAAAGAAGTACGTGCTGTAACAGTACAAAAAAAACGTACGCACGCAAATATAAATGACTTGTACGTGAAGAATAATACATACTTAAATTCTAAAATAACCTAATATTATTAAAACAAAAATATTTGATAACAAAAAATATTTAAAAATAATCAAAATTTATCTTATTTAAATTTAATAATTAATAAATATTAAATAAAATAAATTTTTTTTTTTGGTATTCTTAACATTATCGTGACATTCAATTGATCATCGTGATGATTCGCTGTTTATAATTAAGTGATGATTCGTTGTTTACAATTGAGTATCCAATAGATTATATATATACTCATATTTGATACACCATAGTAATTAAATATTTCAATAAATTGAGCCAAATCATATTTCATTTTCAATAAATTTAAAAGCAAATTTACCTATCAAAATACATATTTTCAAGTTAACAAAAGATTATTTACCATATTTTAATGATGGAAAAAATCAATTAAAAAAAATAGAGAATAGACATGTTGGTTTGAAGATGAAATAAAATCAAAAGAATTAATTAATCACTTAACATTTAACATTTCTCTAGATGGTATAGACAAGGAGCCAAAATAAACAAAGATGGTGATTTCTTTTTCGTCGTAGAATAAAATAAAGATGAAGATGAAAGACCTCCATTATTATTATTGATTGACTATAATAGTCTCTAATTGAAGTGCATTATTAATTATCCAAAAAAAATAATTGAACCCAAAATTTTAAGAGGCTAATTTTATGATGTTTTTTATTTAGTGTTTAATTTTTATTTAAATTATTTTTTATAATAATTTTAAAATATTTAAATTTTTATATTTTTAAATTTAAAATTAATTATGTAACCTATTTTAATAATTAAACAATATCTTTTAGGTACTATAATAAATACTAATTTTTTTCTAGTTTTCTACGGTATTCTCCAACCTGATAGGTGAAAGATTAATCTATCATGAATTTGAGCTTCATTTAAGAGTTTGTCGTTAACCAATGGATTACTACATGTAGCAAATAGAATTCAAACCTCCTATACTTAAACGAGTGAGTTGACCACTCGACTAACCAGTTGGTTTAACAAATACCATTTTAAGAAGCGGTATAATTGATGTTTATGCCCCATAATAACAATTAAATCTACTTTAAGAAACTAGCAGCCCCACTACATATTTATTAGCTAGTTTTCTTAGTCATCCACGTTCCACGCATTCATATATTTTGAAAGTTCCACACTAATCTTACCTTATGAAAGTTTCTTACTACCAATTTTCTATGCTAAAATCCCTATAAATACGTCACAAGAGTTGCAACATTTTCATCAAATAAATAAACACTTACATTAGCTTCCCACTTAACATTTCTCTATACATACATCACTGAATTAATTAATTAAGTAGTTGTTATTACTATTCACCAAAACATGGCTTCATTCTCTGTTGTGTTGTGTGTGTTAGGGTTAGTGATTGTGGGTCACGTGGCCTATGCTCAAGACTCACAACAAGACTACCTTGATGCTCACGACGCAGCAAGATCCGAGGTTGGTGTTCCAAACTTGTCTTGGGATGACACCGTTGCAGCCTATGCACAAAACTACGCCAATCAGCGCAAAGGCGATTGCCAATTGGTTCATTCCGGTGGCCAATATGGGGAGAACCTTGCATGGAGCAGCGGTGACCTTTCCGGCACGGCTGCCGTGCAATTGTGGGTGGACGAAAAGCAATACTATGACTACGATTCCAACAGCTGTGCGAGTGGCCAAGTCTGCGGCCACTACACACAGGTGGTTTGGCGCAACTCGGTAAGACTTGGTTGCGCCAAAGTAACTTGCGATAATAATGCGGGCACTTTTATTATTTGCAGTTATGATCCTGCTGGTAACATCGTTGGCGAAAAGCCTTACTAATACAAATGATGATATTATTGTTGGTGGAAATTCAGTACAGTCGACTTTACGTGAAATTAATAGTTGAGAGTCATTAGATGAAAATTTAGTTAAATCAATCAAATTATCTAACGGTTCTCAGTTATCAACTTCACGTGAAGTCGACTGCATCTGAGTTTTCACCATTATTGTTATGTCGTCTATTTAAACTTTGAATTGATATAATACTGATGCCAGTATGAGTTCTTAATTGTTATTGATTAAGAAGGTTGATTTAGCAGTAATAAGGCAATAATAAAATCATGATGAATTTATGTGTCAAGGCTAGTTATATTATCAGTTCATCATGTATTACTCTTGTAGTGATATTCTTCCATGTAATATGTTGGTAAATCAGGTCATAGCTCGCATAATTTGCACTCATGAAAATTGTATGTGGTGTGTGTAATGTTAATTATAAGTTAAATACTACATATATTCCGTTTCTATTTTTATCTCTTTACTTTTAAGTTTTAACTATTAGCTACTACAGTGATATATAACTGACTGCAGTTATTGTATTTCTTGTTGTATTTGAATGATAAAATTGTAATATAGCTAGAAAGAGACTAAATCTTTAAAGGAGGTTTTTAAATTTATGATTTTTATTATTTTAATTAGTTTCTCAAATTTAAAAATATTAGATTTCGAAATCAAATTCTGAGGATTATATTGCTTTTTGAATTATTTTTAGTAGTGAATGAGTAAATTAAGTGTTGAGTTAGTTCTGACTAAACAGAGTTTAAGGTTGCCAACTTGATCTACAACTAACTTGCACCTTATATATCTATATATTATATATTTGTATAAAAATATATTTTTAGTGGATATTAAACTAAAAATTTTTTACTAGATACAAAAGATTTTTAATCACTGAAAAAAATTATTAATTGATAATTTAATACGTTTTTTATTATTTTTACATAATAAAAAATAATTTTATTCTAAATTATCATCAAATTATATAATAATGTTACATTTTTTTATAATTTATGGATAAAGTCGAATGGATAGCCACAAATTAAAAACAGATAAAATTTAAATTATGATATTGTTAATCTGCGAATAAAATAAAATAAAATTTATATAAAAATTTTAAAGTACAAATAAAATTAAAATTAAATTCAAACTCTACTACGTCGTAACCATTGCCACTCCTAATAGAAATTTAGTTTAGAATATACTTACCGTGCCTTACCTATTACCGCTTCTAATAGGAATTTAGTTTAGAATATACGTTTGTTCTCTAGGACATAAACCGAACGAAACTGTTTGGTGGGTAAATGGGTAAATGACCGAAAAAGACAGAAAATATCAGACAATGTATGTAATGATTTATTTATATATATGAAATATGTTGTCTGTATAAAATGAGTACAAGAGAAGTAATTGATAACAGGGTGATGATAGATCAAATATATAAATAATATTGTAATTATATAAGTATTGTACACATGCATGTTGATTATGAAATGTGTACATTGTTCATAAAACTATTTATATGTCAATTTGGTTTATTTACGGTTTAAAGTAGTTCTATCATGACTAAAATGATTTATTTAAGCTGCTGCAATCACCACATACTAATAATTAATTGATGAAAACGATTTTAATTAATTAACAATTCTCATACACAACTAAACTGATATTTACATATTATTAAGTTGTGGTGCTGTGATGAATTGATTTTTGTTTAGCTTTAATTTATACGTATATACAAAATAACATAATTAAATTTAATAGTTTTAACCTCTAAATCACTACAGAATGAGTATGTCTTATAATTATTTATCTATATTTAATGGTAATTTTAAAAGTATACTGCTAACTGCCTTAACATAATTCTTTTTTTTAATGGTAGGTGACTAGAATTATTTTTCTATTTACATACTCTACATTTAAGTTTGGATTTTTCATTAGTCCACTCGTATTATGTTAACTTCCTTTGAGTAAATTAATTAATCTCATCATTATCTATTACAAAAAACTTTACTGATAATCATGATATAATGGTATATATTTGAAAAAAATATTTTATTTAAAGACTAAATTAAAAGTATTTATTAGTAGTATATATTTTCTTCATCCTGTTATAGATTTGTGAAAGTAAAGTCCTTTCGCTGCAATTATAGTGGAATATTAAACAGTAAAAGAAAACGTTTCTTCGCAGCCATTGACCTTGACCAAGAGAACACAAAGTGAATCTATCCAATCACTTTCCTTCGTTGTTGTATCTATGCAGTTATTCTAGTTAGCGCATGACATGCCTTAGATTGAAGTTTTGAGAAAAGATGATTATCATTAGTTTCCCTAGGAAACCAATTATGACTGAAGTAAACTTTAATTAACTAGTTAAAAAATCAGGCTATTTTTAAATAAAAAAATAATACTCTATTATTCTAATTTTTTGAATTTTAAAATAAAAAATAAAAGAAAATTAACATGATCATCGCATATATGTAGAGGCCTCTAGCTAGGAATCGGAGAATGGTAAACATTAATAACCAAGTCTTTATACAATTATAACCAATCTAATCTGGATTTTTCACTTTGAAGACTTATCACAACCATCAAATTTCAAATACTCCCATACATATAGGAAAGAAATTAAAATGACTAGCTTATAAAGAAAATGTCATGAAAGTTGGATATTGATCAATAAGATAATAAAAATGATGATCCGCACACATTAAAAAATTATAAAAATAAAAATAGAAAATAAATATAAAAAACCAAACAAACTGTGAATGAATGTAAGAAATTAATTAGTTTATATTGGTACTTCACTATATATATATTGTATTACTTTATTATTAAATACTGTAGTTACAATTTCAATGAATGAGTTTTAGTTTTATCTTTTTACTTCCACTTCCACGTTTCACTCTTTCACTACTTTCACCTTCTACGTTTCAAGTCTCCTTCTCCTTTTTAATTCTACTTCCTGCATCAATGCATGATAACACACTCATGCTTTCAATTTCTTGTTCTATCTCAATTGCTATTATGGCATCCAGAGCTTAGATCCTGCTTCTCTTTAAATTCTGATTTATCTTTCATTTTTTTTTCTTTCCAATTTTTTTAGTCCCAATTTTTGCCCAAATTTTATTTTGCCCCTTTCTTGATTTCTTCAATTTGATGTTCTATAATATCAATTACTCTGTCAGAATCTTCAACCAAGAGATCGATCTCTCCAATTTCTGAGAAATTGGATCACAACAATTACAATACATGGAGACACCAAGCTTTGCTTACAATTCAGAGTTTAAGTCTTGAAGATCACTTGTACCAAAGCAATATTCCACAACAGTATGAAGAAGATGCTGCCAAGAAGACTAAAACAGAAATTGAAGCCTTCAAATAATGGAGATTAGATGATCTTACTCTATCAACGTGGATTCTTGCATCAGTCACAAAGCCCTTCAAGAATAAGATTCTTCAGTGTCATCGATTTTATGAGATTTGGAATGCACTCAATGACTACTTTGTTGAGACCTCTTCCACAAGAATTGAAAGCTTAAAAGCTCAACTGAAATCAGTAAGAAAAACTGGATCGATACCAAATTATCTTTCACAAATCCAGGATCTTGTTGACTCTCTACAATCTATTGGATATCAAATTCAACAAGATGACCATATATCAGCAATTCTTGATAGTTTACCTGAGAAGTATACCGTCTTTATCACTTCTGTAATGTCAAAATTATCAACCTATAACGTGCCTAAAGTCGAGTTTTTCCTTAAAGCCTATAATGATAAGTTGGAAAGATACAAGAAATCACAAGGTGGCATCCCCATGGCAAATCTGGCACAAGCACCATCACCCTATACCAATCAATCTCAGAGAGGTTCTTTTCTTCGAAGAGGAAGAGGGGGAAGATTTGGAAAAGGAGGTCGTTTTTTTAATCAAAGTAATCGACCTCAGTGTCAACTCTGTGGTCACCAAGGCCATGTGGTTCAAACTTACTTTCATAGTTTCGATCCTAACTTTCAAAGTTATGGAAATAGCTCACAATCACCACAATCTACATTTTCCTACTCTAACACACAACCACCACCACCATCATCACAGTTCCATCAACCAAGAGCTTATATATTTCTCAAATCCTCAGAATTATCAGGAATCTGTATGGTACCCAGATTCAGGAGCAAGTCACCATGTTACATCATATTCACTCAACTTGCTGAATTTCAACTCTTCAATTCCAGATTCTGATCAATTGTTTGTAGGCAATGGTCAAGGTACGAAAATTCTAGCTCAAGAAATCTCAATTCTTTGTGATAAAGACAATAAAATCAAGTTTCTTTTAAATAAATTACTTCATGTCCCTGAAATCACACAGAATTTATTAAGTGTATCTCAGTTTGCCTTAGATAATCATGTCTATTTTAAATTTTGGCCTTATGATTGTATTGTGCGTGATCAGGATTCTCAAGAAATTCTTCTCCAAGGCAAAGCTAAAAATGGCATATAGTCCTTTCAAAAGTTATTTGTTCCCGTGCCTAATAAATCCTTAATGCATAGTTCTTTGAATAATTTTGTTTCTTGTAAGCATAGCATTACAAATTCTTCTATTAAAAAAGCATTTGTAGCTCAAAGCAACAAAAATGTAACCCTTGACCTTTGGCATAAACGCCTAGGTCACAGTTCAATAAAAACTGTATTTTCTGTCTTGAAAACATGTGGAGTTCCTGCCCAATTTGATTCTAATTTTGTTCAAATATGTGAATATTGTGCTATGAAAAAAATGCATCGGTTGCCTTTTGCAAAATCTGAATCAATCTATATAGCACCATTAGATCTTATTTTTGTTAATATTTGGGGTCCCGCTTCTATGATGTCTAGAAATGGATATAGATACTACATCTCATTTGTAGATGCTCATACAAAATACATAACTATTTTTTTACTCACTCATAAATCTCAGTCACTACAAACATTGAAAAATTATAAAGTGTTTATGGAAACTCAAACATGATTGAAGATTAAGGCTTTACAAACTGATAGAGGTATGGAATTCATGTCACACTCCTTCACTCAATTTTTAACTGAACATGGTATTATGCATAGAATCTCATGTCCCTATACACATCAACAACAAGGTAGTGTAGAGAGAAGACATAGGCATATAACTGAAGTAGGATTGTCACTTTTGGCTACTGCTGCATTACCAATGTTATTTTGGGAAGACTCTTTTCTATCAGCAGTATATATCATTAATAGATTACCAAGTTCTGCATTAGAGAATAAATCACCTTTTGAAACTTTATTTGAAAAATTACCAGATTATAAGAACTTTAAAATATTTGGATGTGCTTGCTTTTCTTATTTAAGATCTTCTAACAAAGTAAAGTTTGCTTTCAAATCAGAAAATTGCTTATTTCTTGGCTATGATAGTAACTATAGGGGTTATAAGTGCATGACTAAAGATGAAAAAAATTTACTATTCAAGACATGTGATATTTGATGAAACTGAATTTTCTTACAATTCTCTATTTCAAAATAAAAATTTAGTAGTGAACCATGATACAGTTAAAGATCTGCCAGCTTTTACATTCAACACTTCACCCAAGACTTCTAACCCTTTCCAAACTCTACCTCTTCTAAATATCTCAAATTCTACCTCATCGACTACCTGTCCTGACACTCAAATTACTAAGCATACCTTTTCTAGTACTAGCCTTGATCAGAATTCTTCCATCCCAATTTCAGGTCTTGAAATCTGTTTACTGTTTGAAAATCCTACAAACACTAGTTCTACTACATCTTCTAATACTCATAATATGCTCACAAGATCAAAAACCAGAAACAATAGACCTCAAGCATTAGCTATAACTTTAGTAGAATCTTATGATTTGATTAACAATACCCCAAAGAATGTTAAACAAGCTCTTTAGTGTTTACATTGGAAAATGTAATGGATGCTGAAATTCAAGCTTTAGTAAGATGTAACACCTGGAATTTAGTTGAACCACCAAAGCATAAAATTGTTATTGATTCTAAATGGGTATTTGCTATAAAAAGAGATCCATTAGGCAACATCATCAGGTACAAAGCCAGGTTAGTTGTGAAGGATTTTTTGTAGGTTGAAGGCATAGATTACAGCCAAATATACAGTCCAGTTGTAAAACCTACTACTGTGAGAATTTTAATTACTATAGCTCTATCACGTGGGTGGACACTAAGGCAATTTGATTTTGATAATGCATTTCTAAATGGTATTCTTGAAGAAGAGGTATACATGTCTCCACCAGCTGGTTACCAATTTGGAGATGCATCACAGGTTTGTAAGTTGAACAAGGCAATCTATGGATTGAAGCAAGCTCCAAGAACTTGGTTCAATACATTAACTGCTACGTTATTACAGTTTGGTTTCACTAGAACCAAAAGTGATATTTCATTATTTGTTAAACACACTGATACATCTACCACCTTTCTCTTAGCCTATGTAGATGATATTGTTGTCACTGGAAGTGTCCTTGGTGAAATAAACAAACTTATCTCTGATCTTAATACAATCTTTTCGCTTAAAGATCTTGGAAAACTCAGTTATTTTTTTGGGTTAGAATTCTCCTATTTAACAGATGGATCCATTCTAGTTTCCCAACAAAAGTATGCTCGAGATCTATTACAAAAAGCCAAAATGGACACTGCAAAATCGATGCATACCCCTATGGTCTCAGCCTTGAAGCTTACATCAAATGGTGCTAAACATTTTCAGGATCCAAAACTGTATAGAGAGATTGTTGGATCACTTCAGTATTTGACTATTTCAAGACCAGATCTTGCTTTCTCTGTGAACAAGGTCTCTCAATACATGAGCTGTCTAACAATTGAGCACTGGAAAGCTGTCAAACGCATCCTCAGATATATTACAGGTACAGTATCAGCAGGTCTTAAATTTCAAAAATGTGTTGACTTGAGACTACTTTCATTCGCAGATGCAGATTGGGTAGGGGATTTGGAGGACAGGAAATCGGTTACTGGCTATTGTGTATACTTAGGAAGCAATTTGGTATCATGGAGGAGCAATAAGCAAGCCAAAGTTAGTCGTAGTAGCACTGAGGCAGAGTATAGGAGCATGGCAACATCTCAGTCAGAACTAGTGTCTATATAGTATCTTCTAAAGGAGCTTCGAATTCCACAATCCATAACACTTACTATTTACTGTGATAATCAAAGTGCTTACTCATTAGCGGCTAACTCGGTCCTTCATACTAGGTGCAAACACATGAAAATCGACCTTCACTGCCTAAGAGAGATGGTGAATCAAAAACAACTCTATATCCTTCATATACCTTCTATAGATCATATTGGGGATATTTTCACCAAACCCCTCTCATCATCTCTATTTCATAAATTTCAAGACAAACTTAGAGTGATTCTTCAACCCACTATTAAGTTTGAGGGGGCTGTGAATGAATGTAAGGGATTATTAATTTGTTTATATTGATACTTCACTATATATATATTGTATTACTTTATTATTAAATACTGTAGTTACAATTTTAATGAATGAGTTTTAATTTTACTCTTTTACTTACACTTTTACGTTTTACTCTTTCACTACTTTCACCTTCCATCAAGTCTCCTTCTCCTTTCTAATTCTATTTCCTGCATCAATGCATCATAACACACTCATGCTTCCAATTTCTTGTTCTATCTTAATTGCTATTACAAACAACACTTAATTTTTGTTGGGACAATTAAAAGAGATGAAATAGACAACCAAAAAAAAAGAGATGAAATCAAAAAGAGACAAAGAAGGACAAACTAAATATTTATGTAAAAAATTGATTCTCAAGCTTACATAATTTTCCTATTAAATAATGCGTCGTCGTATATATAGTGATGGATTCTTAAATAACAATCATGGTCACTAATAAGTAATTTGATTTTATTAATTTCTTTAAGACCATGCACTCAATGCTTATTTAGAATAATATGATAACAGGTGCAACACGTATACTATATGTGTGTATCCAATAAAAAGAAAATACGTTATTATAAAACAAAACAAAAATAGAACAAAACGATATCGGGTTTTATTAATTATTATATTATTGGTATGTTATCTTAAAAATAACGAAGTTATAAACAAATGAATTGAATACTTAAATTCTAAAATAACCTAATATTATTAATAAAATATTCAGTTGATCATCGTGATTCGTTGTTTACAACTGAGTATATATCCAATAGATTAGATTCGTACTCAATACTCGATAGTAAGTAATTATTTCAATAAATTGAGCCAAATCATATTTCATTTTCAATAAATTTAAAACAAATTTACCATACTTTGATATTTTCAAGTCAACAAAAGATTATTTACCATATTTTTTTACCATAATAGATAAATTAAATATAGGATAAAATCAAAAGAATTAACCACTTAACGTTTAACATTTCTCCAAATGGTATAGACAAGAATTATTATTATTATTATTATTATTATTATTATTATTATTACTCCACGCGATCACATTTTGAAATTTCTATATACTAATCTAGTCTTCCGTATGAAACAATTTTCTGTGTTAATTAAGATCCCTATAAATACGTCACAACTGTAGCAACATTTTCACCAAACGAACACTTCCCACTAGCTACTTAGCATTTTCTATACATACATCACTGAAATAATTAAGTAGTTGTTATTGTTATTGGTCAAAACATGGATCCATTCTCTGTTGTGTTGTGTGTGTTAGGGTTAGTAATTGTGGGTCATGTGGCCTATGCCCAAGACTCACAACAAGACTACCTTGATTCTCACAACGCAGCAAGATCCGAGGTTGGTGTTCCAAACTTGTCTTGGGATGACACCGTTGCAGCCTATGCACAAAATTACGCCAATCAACGAAAAAGTGATTGCCAATTGCTCCATTCCAACGGCCAATATGGGGCAGCGGTAACTTTTCCGGCACGGATGCCGTGAAATTATGGGTGGAGGAGAAGGAATACTATGACTATGGTCCTAATAGTTGTGTGAGTGCCCAAGTCTGTGTCCACTACATACAAGTGATTTGGCGTGACTCGGTAAGACTTGGGTGCGCCAAAGTAACTTGCGATAATAATACAGGCACTTTTGTTATTTGCAGCTATGATCCAGGTGCTAATATCACTGATCAAAAGCTTTACTAATATAAACAATGTTGTTGTTATGTTGTCTATTTAAACTTTTTAATATAATACTGCTAATCTGAATTCTTAACTCTTCTTGATTAAGGATGCTGATATAGCAGTAACAAGGCAATATATAATAATAAAATCATGAGTTTATGTGTCAAGGCTAGTTATGTTATCAATTCATCATGTATTATTCTATGTAGTGATATTTTTCCATGTAATATGTTGGATAATTAGTCCATATCTCACTTAATGTGTACCCATGAAAATTGTATGTGGTGTATGTGTGTGATATTAATTACAAGTTAAATAGTACATATATTCCTTTATCTCTTTGTTTTTAATTATTATTAGCTATTACAGTGATATAATATGCGACTGTAATTGTATTTGTTTTATTTGAATGATAAAATCAAGAAATTAAAATTGCAATACAGAATAAACGTTTGTTTCCTAGGAGATAAACTGAACCAAAGTGTTAGGTGGGTAAAGGGCCGGAAAAGACAAAAAATATTAGATAATGTAATAATTTATTTATATAAAATATGTTCTCTGTATATAAAATGAGTAAGAGAACTAGTTGACAACTTGGTGATGATAGATCATATGCAACTATATAAATAATATTGTAATTATATAAGTATTGTACACATTATATGCATGTTGATTATGAAATGTGTACATTATTCATAAAATTATTAATTTGTCAATTTGGTTTAGAGTAGTTCTATCATGACTAAAATGATTTATTTAAGCTGCTGCAATTACCACATATATACTAATTAATTGATGAAAATGATTTTAATTAACAATACTCATACATAACTGAATTGATATCTACCTATTATATATTAAGTTGTAGTGCTGTGGATTGATTTCTATTTAACTTTATTTCTATGTATGTACAAATAACATAACTAAATTCAGTAGTTTTAAACTACCATAAAACAAATTTGTCGTATAATTAGATTTAGTGTCGGTTATTCTAACGATTTGTAAAATTTGTCGGCACCCAATATACAATGGTAAATGGTTGATTAATTCCATGAAATAATTGAGACAGTTTTTAATTGTCGCTAAATTTTGTCAAAACTGTCGTAATATTCCGCTTCTGGCATTATAAGATTTTTTTTTTATTTGTGATAATTTTTTCTTCTATTTGTGGAGGTTTATAACTCTACCACATAGTTTTTGGGGGTTTTAAAACTTCCAAAATTTAAAATACTACGAAGTCTTTTATGAAGATTTTATGTGTGTTTAGTGAAAATTTAATTATTTATTTATTTTTAATTTTAAAACATTTATTAGTCTCATCTTATTAACATACTTTTAAATTAAAAATTTGTTTTTGTCATCATTCTCTTTTTTTTTCTTTGACTCGGCCTTATTCTGTGAAAACTAGAAAAAAAAAAGAATTTTTTAGAGAAAGTTTAAATCTTAATTATGAATTAATTATGAATTACCTATTAGAAGAAGTTTTATAAATTGTCATAAATAAAATATATTTTAAAAATTTTTACCAAAAAGTTTTTTTTTTCAATTAAATATAAATTTTGTAGTGTGGTGTAATATTTAGATTTGAATATTATTTAGTGTTCAACACTTAATGACAAAAACGTTACATTTATAGGAGTGAGAAAATGAACCGTAGCTAAAAATAACTATCTAACAAAGAGACTAATTAAAACCAGAAGAATCTATAATATTATTTCATAAAGATAAACTAAGATAGATAAAGTAGCTAGATCACAACATGATGAATTCAATATATTGTTGGTACTAGCTAGTACATTTGTGACACTATTATATATAGGTGCATTCTACTATGACTACAATATCAGTGGCTACCATGACTACAATATAGAGGACAAATCAATCAAAGATACCTGTTCTAAGAAATTTGACTCTCAAGTTAATTTGACCCTTTTAATTGGCTCTCAATGGTTTAGTTCCAATTTTTTACCAGTGTAACTTTGTTATCAATCTTAGTCAATTTCATACATTCTAGATTATGAAAAAAGAAATCTTTTTTTCTTATATAATTATTAATGAATTAAGAATTATATATTTTTTCTTTTTTACTCCTGACTCTCTTGAAGGCAATGCTAGGTTTCTTCGTAGTGGAAGAAGGAGCATCGAAATTGGTATGAGGCTGAGGCTGAGACACCGAGTGAAAGCAGCAGAATCTGGAGCCATAAAGTCAGCTACAAAAATGTGATCAAAGCCATAATCGTAAAGCCAATTGGATGGGCCTCCTGAAGAATATATGTTCACACCGCATTGGAAGGGAGGGAGGGAAGGAGAAGAAAGAATAAGAGTGTTTGTAACTATGATTACGTTTGGTTTATTGATTAAAATAAGACACTGAAAATAAGACATAAATAATAGATATATAAAAATTAATATTTTTATATTTTGTTTAATAATAAAATAAAAATTATGAAAAGTTTAATTTATTTTTATTTTTTTATTTAAAAAATTTATAAAAAAATATAATTATAAAAAAATAATAAAAAATAAAAAATAAAATATATTTTTTATTAATTTTTTATATTTTTTTATTATGAACTGTAGGCAATATATCCTCTAAAGTTAAAAGGGAATTGAAATTGCAAAAAATTTTATAAAAGAATGAAAATCTAAACCACAATAGTGATAAACTCAATTAAGACTTTAAGAGTCATTTAAATGGGGCAGTCAGTTTCAAAACTATATAAACCAGGTGCCATTTACTAATTTGTAGAAAAAATCATAACCACAATAGTCATCCAAACCATAACCACAGTAGAACTGGGCTTATATATATGTATATGGATCATTGGATCTTGCCTTATTATACATAAACAGCCAATTAACAACAATAATACCTCTTAGTAAGGTCTCTCCCCAATAATGTTACCGGGAGGATCATAATTACATGTAACAAAAACACCCCCGTTATTACAAGTTACTTTGGCACATCCAACGCGCAATGAATTTCTCCAAACAATTTGAGTATAGTGAAGACAATCCACACCACCAACACAAGTGTTAAAATTATAATCATAATATGGCTTCTCATTTACCCACAATCTCACAGCATCAGTGCCTGAAACAATATAACCTCCCCAACCCATTGCAATGTTCTCTCCATAGGGCCCACCTGATGAATGGATCAATTGACAATCTCTACGCTCATTTGCATATCTTTCAGCATAGCTTGCAACAACATCATCCCAAACCAAATTTGGAACTCCAACCGCTGATCTTGCAGAATTGTGAGCATTAAGGAGGTCTTGTATTGAGTCTTGACCATAAACTACATCACCGACAATCACAATCGTTAACCCCAACATACACAACAACAGAGAGCATGAACCCATAGTGATAGTGGTATTTAATTGTTATAATTTTAACGATATAGAATTGCTAAATGGTATATATGTATGTAGGTATTGATAGGAAATTTTTTTCGTGAAGGTATTAATAATTAATAGATTTTTTAAATGAGTCTCTGTGTAGGAATAGTATCTAAAACTATTAATGCACCGGATCTAATACCATTAGTTGATAATTAATATATGGAATCAATTATTTATTTATATTATTTTGACTGAGAAGTAATCATGATATCACTGTATATACAATAAGCACTAAATACAATGGTTTTAATAGAAATTAAGAGATTTGGCAAAGTATAATTCATATCAAGTTAGAAAATCATTTTCAAATCATTATAGAAAAAAATATTATATTACTATATAGGTTGAATATAAACGTGGTATATTAGTATTATTGACTTAATGTAATCCTTTTGTGTGCGTTGTTGACCAATATTAATATAAAAATATTATTTATATATTAGAATTAATTACTAAAATTAATTATTAATATATTTGTATATAAATATATATTGATTTAATTTATTTTAGTATTCACCTAACGTAATCAAAAATTTAAAATTTAGTGTGCATTTAGTATAATTAATATTATGTTTAATTATTCTATTAGTTCCTATAATTTTATTGAATTTTCAATTAAGTCTCTACATATTCTTTTTTTTAGATTGAGTCCTTACACCATACTGTGACAAAAATATTAGAATTAACAGAATATTTTTATTAAACAAAACGAATATGTCTAATACTTGACTGAATATTTTGTATAGTTTAATAGAATATTCCGTTAATTTTAACGCTTTTGTCACAGTAGGAATTTACTTACAAAATTTAATATGGTATAGAGACCTAATTAAAAGGAAAAAAAAAACAATATAAATCTTATTCTGTTAGTCTCTATAGTTTCACCAAATTTTTAGTTAGGTTCCTATACTTTTTTTTCCTTTCAATTGGGTCTCTACACTGCTATTAATTTTATAATTAGGTCCTTTATAGTGTAAAAAATGATAGAGTTAACTGAATATTTCTTTGCAAATTGAAGGTATTCATAATTAAAAACTTAATTAGATCTTTTATTACATATATTTTGGAAGAAATATTTGGTTAATTTTAACATTTTTTATATGAAAAAGGATATAATTACAAAATTAAAAGTAGTGTAAGGATCCAATTGAAAAGAAAAAATATATAGGAATCTAATTAAAAATTTGATGAAACTATAAAGAATAATAGAGTAATTAAATTTAATATTAATAATATAAGAAGAGGAGCACAAAGTAGCTAAATAGGAAAAGGGGAGTAATTAATCACAATTAAATGATCTATTATTTCATAAACATATATAATAATGAGTAATACTCCTCCCTCCACCCATGATTAAATAAGCGACGTAATATATATTATAAATAAAAAAGTACATATTTATTTTTATTTAGTAAGGTCTCTGTCCAATGTAATTGCCAGGAGGATCATAGTTACAAATAATGAAAGTGCCTCCATTATTGTCGCAAATCACTTTGGCACAACCAACGCGGAATGTGTTTTTCCAAACCACTTGAGTATAATGACCACACATTTGGTTATCAGCACATGAGTTTGACATGTAATCAAAGTATGCCTTTTCGTCTACCCATAATTTCACACCATCTACACCTGAAAATTCATTACTGCTACTCCATGCAAGGTTCTCTCCATAAGGCCCATGTGAATGGATCAGCTCGCAATCTTTTCGCCGTTGATTGGCATAGTTTTGTGCATATGCTGCAACAGAATCGTCCCAAATCAAACTTGGTTCTCCCACTTCTGATCTTGCTACATTGTGTGCATCAACATAGTCTTTTGGTGAATCATGAGCATATACATAACCCATAATGCATAATAATGAACCTAAGATAGTGATAGGAGAAAATGAAATCTTGCATGTTTTCATATTCTCTTGTGCAAATAATGTGATTTTTTTGGTTTGTTTGTAATGTATGTTTTAATGTGTTTGATGAGAATTATTAAGGTTATAGCGAGGTATTTATAAGAATCAATCTTTACTTGGAAAAGTAAGTTGTTGTAGTTGTTTCAAAAGATTACCGGATCCATAACAATGAAAACATGTAATGGATGATTTGTTTTCAATATTTTGTTACACGGTTGAATTAACTTTGTTATAAATTAAAACCATGATTCAACAAAAACGATTCTAACCATATATGACAACGCATGTCTTATTAAGTAGTATATATCCTAAATATAGGAGAAAAAGATTAACATCATAATTAAGAAGCTAGGCTGAGTTTCTATGTAGCAGTTCGAAGATGAAGCAATTTTTGTAAAATTATAGGATGACTAAAAATATAGAAAGTAAATTTTGAGCTGCTTTTAATATTTCATTATCTATGTCAAATTAACATTTTTGCAAAAGCTATGACTCAACAATTCTTTGAAACTATATATAAAGATGATTATGCTATATGTATACTAAAATCAACGATTAAAATTAGTTACTAGTATAAAATACATGTTAAAATATAAATACACTATAAAAATAAATTAAAGCACATATATATTTATACACAAATACATTCATAACTAATTTTAGTGATTAATTTTAATGTACAAATAACATTTCTCTATAAAGATTCTATTCGTGATAACACATTATTGAATTGCAAACTAACATTCTTTTATGTTTAAAAACCCTTTAAATTATCACCAAAGTACTTATTAGAAAAAATTAAATTAACAAGACGATAATATTAATAGTTATATCTCTAACATAAACACCTGCAACAAGACACATAGAAAGATTACACGAAAAAATTCCCACGAACAACACTAACATGGGCTCACAACTTATACCCAAATCCTTACATATTCGCACTAATAATTAAAGCCTCACAATAAGATGTTGGTACTTATTAATTAGTAGTGACTATTATTCAACTTTTTTAAAATTAAAGGATAAATTACTTATTGGGATATATCTTCTTATTATTAATTGAAATAAAATTAATTGATTTATCATGATTAATTTTAACTTTAATCTAACCTAAATTAATTATAAAAATTATTAAAAAATTTAATTTTATATTTTTTTTCTCAAATTATATATTTATTAATAAACTTCAATCATAAAATAAAAAATCTCAAAACACAAAGAATAAATAAAAAAATTCAAAAGGCATAAAAATTTAAAATTTGTTCTCTCTTGCTTTCTTAAATTTAAAAAAATAATAATAAAACATAGAATAGAACTTCTCTAATTATTTTTATAATTTGTTAAAAAGTTATACCATAATTAATAATCGATTAGGTTAACAAAATTTAGGTTAGATTAAAAAAAATTATACCATAATTAAAAATTATTAGAGAAGTTTTATTTTATATTTTATTTTTTTCAAAAAAATTTAAGAAAGCAAAAGAGAGAAAATTTTGAAAATTTTAAATTGTGTGCCTCTTGAATTTTTTTATTTATTCTTTATCTTTCAAAATTTTTTATGTTTTGTGATTGAAATTGATTAATAAATATATAATTAAAAAAATAAAAAATTACAAAATTAAATTTTTTAATAATTTTTATAATTTGTAAAGCAAAGTTACATCAAGATGAATTAATTAAATTAACAAAATTTAAGTTATATTAAAAGTTAAAATTAATCATGATAAATCAATTCATTTTATTTTATTTAACAATAAGAAGACATATGATAAAGATAATTTATCCTTTAATTTAGAAAGAGTTAAGTAAAATTCATCAGTATGGTCGTTCACGAGAAAAATTTTCTGGAGGGCTATAGTTACAAGAAACCATGTAGGCTCCATTGTTGCTTTGGAGCCTAGCACAACCAACATGAGTAGTGTTACCCCAAACAACCTGTATATAGTGACGACAAGTACCCCCAATGCATGAGTTAGATTTTTCGTCATAGTATTGTTTCTGTGCCACCCATGCCCTCACAGCTTGTGCTCCAGTAAGCTCTCTTAATGGTCCCGTTGCTATAACACCACTCGCCATGTTCTCACCGAAAGGACCATCGATCGAATCGGCATGCAATCCTTAATTTGCTTACCCAAGTGCAGGTGTGCATATAATTCTAGTCTCTTGTCTCATTTCAATGGTTTAACCCTAACTTTTGCACGTACTGTGTTGTGAGCTTTAAGATAATCTATTGAAGAATTTTGAGCTGATAAACACCAAGGGACTACACCCATTAAACTTAGGTGAGTTCTACCCAACCCTCTCTATTTCAACATGTAAATTACCCCTCGTGACGTGGTATATTTTAATTGGATGCTTAGTTTTAGTTTGAGTTAATTTAACTCAATAAGAGTTAATATGTTAACTAAAGTAGGATAATTTTATAATTAAATATTTTTATAAGAGGGATAAATATATAATTTCTATAAACATTAAAAAGTAAAGTTATATTTTTATCAATCATCCCCATTTACAACGAAAGGTGAGTTCTACCCAACCCTCTCTATTTCAACATGTAAATTACCCCTCGTGACGTGGTATGTTTTAATTGGATGCTTAGTTTTAGTTTGAGTTAATTTAACTCAATAAGAATTAATATGTTAACTAAAGTAGGATAATTTTGTAATTAAATATTTTTATAAGAGGAATAAATATATAATTTTTATAAACATTAAAAAGTAAAGTTATATTTTTATCAATCATCCCCATTCACAACGAAGGTATGTCCTACAATTATCTGTATTCATATACTTTAGTTTAATGAGTAAGCTAGCAAATTATTATTTATTTATTTTCTCAACAGGTTGCACCTTATGAAGTTTTTCGAATTGAAAAACATGAAGGTTCATTTGTTATCTCCATTGCTCATGAAACTAATGTTGACAAGTTACCTCAAGAGATGATTGAACACAGAAGTCTACCCTCTGACATCATTGTGTGGGAGGATGATTTGGGGGAAGAATGAAAGACTAAATTTTTAATATTTTAGTAAATTATATAATCACCCACTTTGGATTATAATTTAATTACCAATAGTTTAACTATAGTTAACATAGTAACCAATTAAAAAATGACATGTCACAGAGGGTAAATTACATATTATTATAGGAAGGGTAGGCTATAATTTACCTTAAACTTATTATTAGCCACACTAATAATAATATCTTCATTTTTAATATTGTTCTCTGATTGCAAAAATTAAAGGCGATTGTGTTATTTGTCTAGTATATAATTGGTATTTATTATATATAAGAGAATTATTGGCCTAAATGTTGCATCAAGGGACAACAATTTCAAAGCTTGTTTGATGTGCACCTTCAAGGTAACCAGGGAGTATCGCTTATATATATATATTAAAATTAATTTTAAAATAGTCGTTAATATATTTGTGTATAAATATATGTGTAATTTAATTTATTTTTAATATATATTTATATTTTAATATATATTTTAGGAATGGATGCATATATTTAATTTACTTGAGGACAAAAAAGAGAATATTTGTGCCATTATCATTAATATTAATTAATTATGAGAGCATTGAAATGATATATCCAAAGATCTAATTATTTAAGTAAAACCAATGAGCCTCTGCCCTTTCACATTGAAATTAAGGCATGATGTGACCCACCCAATCAGAGTCTCAAATACTTCATTTATGGTGAGCAATCAAGTAAAACTAATCGGACTTGGGCTTGGTTCACTAAATAACCTACAGTGATTTTCATTATTCATCGTTAGAAAAATTCATTTAAAAAATTTGCATAAACCAAAAATAGATTTTATACGAGAAAATATATTAAAAATATAATTATATATATTTTTTGAATTTTTATTATAATATTATTTTTATCAAAATTTTAAATTAATAAAAAACGACATATAAATAATTATTATATCTCTAATATTCTAAAACAAAATAATACTAAGTTAGTGCAAACATTTTTTTTATGGTTTAGAAAACTTTTAAATATATACATAAATCTTAATATTAGAATAATCATCCGCACACTTAATGAAATGAACATTTAAAATATTTATTGTTCACATTGTTTATTATTTCCATGACCGATTATTATTACTCCATAGTCCATAAGATGTTGGTACTTATTAATTAGTAGGGTCGTTGATTAAGCAAATTTCCTGGAGGGTTATAGTTACAGGAAACCATGTAGGCTCCAACTTCGCATTGGACTCTAGCGCAACCTATATGAGTAGTGTCACGCCAAACAACCTGCATATAGTGACGACAGTAACCGCCAATGCATGAGTTGGATTTTTCGTCATAGTATTGTTTCTGTGCCACCCATACGCCCACAGCTTGTGCTCCAGTAAGCTTTCTGAATGCTTCCGTTGCTTTAACACCACTCACTGTGTTCTCACCATAAGGACCATCCGATTGAATCGGTATGCAATGCTCAGTTTTTTGACTCAGGTGTAGGTATGCATATGATTCTAGTCTCCAGTCCCATTTTAGTGGTTTAACTCCAACTTTTGCACGTGCTGTGTTGTGAGCTTCAAGATAATCTTCTGGAGAATTTTGTGCTGATAAACACCAAGGAAGTACACACATTAAACTTATTATTAACCACACTAATAATATCTTCATTTTTAATATTGTTCTCTGATTGCAAAAATTAGACGCCATTGTGTTATTTATATATATAGTATATGACTGGTATTTATAAGAAAATAATTGGCCTAAATGTTGCATCAAAGGTGAACAATTTCAAAGCTGATTTTGATGTGCACCCTGAAGGTAACCAGGGAGCACCGAGAAAAGAATTTTTGTTCTTCGTCGAAAAGGATTTGTTTTCTATATATAAATAAATACTAATGTAGTTACCATCATTTGATGCACTTGAACGCAAGCATATATTTAATTTGCTTGAAAACAAAGGAGAGAACATTTGTACCATTATTATTAAGATTAATGATTAGAGCAGTGAAATGATCTATCCAAAGATTTAATTAAGTAAAACCAACGTGCCTCTGCTCTTTCATATTAAAATTAAGGCATGTGACCACCAAATTGTCAAAGAGTCAAATATTTCATCTATCTCGTGACCAATCATGTAATTAAACCTGTGGTGATTTTCATCATTCTTCATTAAGTAAATCTTTGAAACTACAAATATTCCATCCATAATACAATGTATGTCTTGTTAAGTTTTATCCTAAATATAGTTGAAAAAGATTAACGTCATCATAACTAAAGTCTTTTGAAAATATTGAAATTATATATATAGAGGTACGATATGTGGTCGCCACAAATTTGTTGTGGCTATGATGCCTATGCTAATTGTTACAATTATTTTTTTACACGTAAAACAAACGGATCTTTTTTTTCTGACTTCTATATTGTTAATCACGAATACTAAGTAGAGACAGTAAACATTTGTTGGTTGATAAGTTTTTAAATAATGCAAATTTATGTTAAAAAAATAAATAAATTAATTAAAAATCTTATACAATTCTTTTTCATTCTCTCACTGTTACATCCTCAACCGTTCAACTATGACTACCTGCAACACTTGTTTTTTTTTTTTGGGATAAGGCCTTGGCCAAACCCGACCCAGACTTGAAACCAATCATAACCTGACACCTGACCCGGTATCCAAACGGTAACCCCTCCAATACTGTAACACATACATTTTGATCTCTAACTCCCTCTTAACGGATCTTCATGCAGGAGCAGACCATTGGTGGTGCATGCATCTATGGTGACTTGACTCCTTTCCGCCGAACGTGCTTCGACATAAGCGCTTCATGAATTTCCATTTCTGTGTGTGTTATGTCGCTGCTGTTACCATTGAAGTCCTCTGTCTGTTGCAGTCCTTATCCTTGCTGAATATCTTTGTAGAGATGCCCATCTGGTTGATGAAGAAACTACGACTTTTGACTGTAGATCCGAGCATCCGGGCGCTGCTTTTGCTATCTGTTATGTATAGGTCGCATGATTTGACATTTCTAACCTTCGCATATCACGTAATAGTCATCGTATCTCCAAGGTAAACCAATAAAATTTGACTGTGCTTAATCTTATCAAGACAATTTAACCACACTAAAGAACACTCCACTTGTTACCATTTGATTGGAGAGTCAACTTATAGTCACCGTTAGCTATGATAGCCACGACCACCAAAGATGCAGTCATAGGTCTCGGGTGACTAAAATTATGGTGGCTAAAGATAACTTTTTGTTGACCAACAAGTATTTTGTTCATATATGATGTTGGGCAATGCAAGAAAAATGTTAGGGACAAAGACAAAAGAATAAGTGCATGTCCAAAAATTATTTTTTATTCATGTGGGTCATTAATTTATTATTGGATCATGGCCTTATTTTAATTAGTTTTGTTTATTTTTTTTAAATTGTATAATAATATATAATTCACGTTCATTTAAAAAAAATATGAAAAACTATTTGAAATTATATTTAAATTAAATATTATTTTAAAATTTTAAATTTATTTTAAATATAATCAATTAGGTGTAATTTGAACATATATATTTTAAATTTTAACATTTATATTTAGAATTATATTTATTAATTTAAATTAAATAGTGTATAATTTTAAATTATAAGTTAGTATATGTAAATTATATTAATTTTTATTATTAATTATAAGGTTAACTAATTAAAATTAAACTCTGAAAAAAATTATTTCTATTAAGCATGAAAATTCTACTATTAATTTTTTATGAAATATTCAAAATGTAAACTACATAGTAGGTTTTTTTAATATTTTCTATATGATTAAAATAAAAAACCA
>NC_029781.3:4703714-4709487 GCF_000817695.3 Arachis duranensis | reverse complement strand
TCTTTAAATTTTAAACTATTTTAATTTATTTATTATCTATATAATGCATGATTAATATCAGTTATTTACTAATTTATTTAAGTTATAACTATATTAGAATAAAATGTTTTCTAAGTAAATAAAAATTTGATATTCACATTCATTTAAGATTTTGTCAAAAAAAATTTAAATTAATTATTTTTCTATTGGTGCCATAAAATAAAAGTAACAAAAGATTATCAATATTTATTTTTTAAAAAAAAAATCGATAAAGTGATAAGTTTTAAATTTTTAGTTGTATAAAAATTTTTTTATAACATTTTTAACTTATACTTTAGAGAATTTTACAACTATGTATTTAAATATATCAATTATTTTTTAAGATGTTACATTTATTTATAGTTATTTTTTATTTTTTTATCTTATTTGACATCGAACTTGTTATAAAATTAGAATATTTAATCTATTATATATTATTAAATATAAATTTTTAATCTATTAATTTAATGAACTTTTAAAAAATAATTTTTTTTATTTTTTAGTTTAATCATATAGAAAATAATAAAAAACACTACTATGGTTTAGGTTACATTTTGAATATTTCATAAAAAAATTAATGGTAGAATTTTCATGCTTAATAGAAATAAAATTTTCAAAGTTTAATTTTAATTAGTTACCCTTAAAACTAAAAATAAACTGATTAATATAATTTACATATACAAACTTATAATTTAAAATTGTACAGTATTTAATTTAAATTAATAAATATAATTCTAAATATGAATGCTAAAATTTAAAATATATATATGTTCGCAAACTACATCTAACTGATTATATTTAAAATAACTTTAAAATTTTAAAATAATATTTAATTTAAATATAATTTCAAATAGTTTTTTGTATTATTTTTTGACTGATTGTTAAATTACATATTATTATACAATTTTAAAGAAATAAACGAAACTCATCGAAACAAGTGCCATGATCCAATAATGAATTAATGACCCATGTAACATTTAGTAGCTGATATTCAAAACTTTGCGAAATTTTTCTTTTAAAATAAATGTGAAATATTTATATAAAATAATTTGTAAATAAAAATATTGAATAATTAGTTTTTATTAGAATAGTTACTAGTTGAAAAATATAAGTGAATTTGAAAATACTAACATGAAAAACTATGAAGGTACAACAATGACAAGTTTTACTCATACCAAATAAAAAAGGAAACATCATAGTTAAAATTGCAATCAGTCAATAAGAATAAAACAAAACACATAGGAAATCCTAATTCTCTTATTTTGTTTAACTATGGCTAAAACAATCGTATATTCTTCCTTCTTAAGCTAAACGTTTAATGTTTTGTATCTACGTCCTCGATAGCTTTCTCCCACTAGTGCACCTGTCTTTTCACCTCAACTGTATTGCTTCGTACTGCATCGTTCCTGAAGATGGTACGGAGAGAGGGGTGAGAAACAAAAGTTTCTCAATAGTTTATCTATATGGCGTCATCGTATCCATCCCCAACCACTCCGAGTTTTAAAATAAAAACAGTGATGATGCAATGTTGTTCAATTATTATTTTCAAAAGTCTTGATTAGTTGGAGTGGTGTGACTTTTAGATGCTTCTCATTTACTTATGTTATGACATGTGTAATGCATACAAAATGTCTATAGCGTTAAAACATATAAAGGTAACTCATAAACCTTGGTATGATGTTCTCATAGGCCATAAAGCAAGACGAAATAAATAATAAATAAGAGAAGAATAATAACATTGCCATAGATAAGTCAAACAGAATAGATTTGAAAAAAATAAAGATCTTAACCAATATCATACATCATACAAAAGGAACTTTAGAAAAAAGAAGGATCTTTGAATGCAATAATAAACATAATCATAAATAAAAAAAAAAGATAAAAGAAGAACAATCATGATCACTCTTTTCATTGTACTTTTCATTACTTTTTCTTATAGCTTTTATAGAAGGTATTGAGCTCAAACCGGTATAAAAGGTGGGAGTCCCCTTCCCTTACCGAAGGTTCTTATCCCAAACGTTTTGGCGATCACCTTCCCTTACCGAAGGATCATATCAATCGATCACCTTCCCTTACCGAAGGATCATATCGATATCTTGTCTTTGGGGGTCACCTTCCCTTACCGAAGTATCATTCCCTCAGTTCAATTTACAATCAAGGTTATTTAGACATACACAAGAAAAGAGTTATATCAATAAAGATATTTTATTATATAAAATTGATGGGAGTTTCCTTTCCTTACCGAAGGTTCCCAAAAGTTTGCCGATCACCTTTCCTTACCGAAGGATCATCTCGATTCGATCATCTTCCCTTACAGAAGGATCATCTCGATTTTCTTGTCTTTGGGGGTCACCTTCCCTTACCGAAGGATCATTCCCTCAGTTCTTTAATGCACATAAGATTGTTATTATACTGCATAATGCGTATGAAGGAAAGAGACATTATACCATGACATGCAAAGCTAACATCTATGTTTGAAAAAATTTAAAACATGACATATAAAAATTAGTGCAAAATTTCCTACCTCGAGTGAAGTTCCGCTAGGTATTTCGATGCAAATAGATGCGGTTTGTTAGTGAAGAGAGACTTGTTTCATGGCTATACTTTATGTATACTAGAATGTTTTGTATAGAAAAAGGGAATAGAATGAGAAAGGAAGGATCAAATAGCTCTCAGGTATGTGCAGATTATGTTAGGAGACATTTAGGTGAAATCTTCAATCTAGATCGTCACTTTGTGAGTCCTATAACATTTTCTACGTTTGGAATTTATAATTAGCTATTAGATACAAATTTATAGAGAATTGAATTAGTTTTAAAACAAATCTTAAATGAAGTAAATCGGATAACCACATCTTGAGATATTTCCAAAATACTGTTAGTATATCAGGCTGGCTGATAAGAGCGCGATTTTCTACTCTAAACTTGTAACCAATTTATCTATCTAATTTAATTTGAATTTAATTTTATACTGAATTTAAGGAATAGAGCTAGTGTTCTTATATTTTCATATAACAAAATGTCATTCAAATCTAATAAATATAGAATTAGTTATGACTATGTTTTAAAAACAGTTTTTGGGCATGCACTTATGCTTTTGCCCTTGGTGCGCATTACATAATAGTCTCCTTCATTAGTTTTATGACTAATATTTCTCTTACATTGACCAGCGCCAGGTGTTGATAAAGCACTTATTGATCAACAAAAAGTTACCTTTAGCCACTATAATTCAAGTCACCAGAGATCTTCTCATATATAAATGCTAAGCTAAATCTCTATTATTGCATAGTGTTTGAAGATGAAGCAGTTTTGTGAAATTTTGAGATGGCTAAAAATGTAGAAAATAATTTTTGAACTATTTTTAATACACTACAAAAATTTCGATAGTTGGTAGCAATTTTTAAATCAGATAATAACAGTTTTCGATCGCTGCAAAATAGTTAGCAGCGATTCTTAACCCCTCCAAGATAGAACATGTCTAAAGGATGAAATGAAGATAATAGAATTATATCTTATATAGCTTTTTAACGAGAACAAATGCACTCCGAAATTGTTAACTAACACTACAAGAAAATAAGTTCTCTGCCACGCTTTTAAAGCGTGCCAAAAAGTGCTAAAAAGCGTGTCGATAGCTTTTCACCACGCTTTTTAGTACGCTTTTGAAAGGGTCACATCTACTAGCGTGCCGGTTACTCTATCGTCACGCTTTTGTGGATCTATCGGCACATTTTTTTCGCCACGCTTATATCTCTTGCCACGCTTAAAAGCCTGACCATAGGCGTTAACCTATAACTACGCTTTAAAAGTGTGCCAAAAAGTGGACATATCGCTACGCTCTTAAAGCGTGTCCATTAGTTTGGCTTTGGCTACCTTTCAAAAACGTGCCGATAGGTAAAGATATGGCTACGCTTTTGAAGCGTGCCGATAGAAAAAGTTATTGTTACGCTTAATAAGCGTGCCAATAGAAATTTTTTTCGGTTATTTTCACCCTTTTTAAACGTAGCTATAAATTTATTCAATAACTCATTGTTCTTTTCTAATTTTTCTAATAAAATTAAACCTTGCAAAATTCATATATAATTTTAAATCATATTGTATGTGTGCCTTTATATTTGTATTTTTGTTATTTTTGTTATTGAGACAAAATATAAAATAAGAGAAGAAATTGCATATACCAATAGGAAGAGAATAATTTTGATGTACACCAATATGCTATAGATATTATTCCACAAATAAGTTCAGTGCCTTAATCCAATATGAGCTTTCTAATACACTATTTTCTTGAATAAGCAGACAAGCAGTGACCTATTATGCATATAACCCCAAGACTGAATTTATCTAATCCTATATACTTCAACCCATCAATTTAACATTCGACATGCATTTTGTGATCCATTTTGTGAGCTAATCCTATATTCCTTTAAGCACTTTCTAGGGGCAAAGAAGCCATTGTCATAGCCAAGAGTAGCTACCACTCTTGGTTCATTGAATGTTATCCAGTTCTTCATTCTCTTCCTAATGTCTTAGAAACAGAATTTTGCATAGTCTGCAAATTTATTCCTGTGCCAAATTTTATGCATTTGTAAGTAAGAAATACCATCAAAATTGTTGCTTAAGAAAAAAAGGGTGGTACTTACACTACTTAGCAGTTCAATAATCCATTGTATCTCAACCCAAGATCTTGTGGACGGTCATAGTGGTAGAGATTTGCATAAAGAGTAATGTCTACTCAGCAGAAAAATAAAATAAAAAACATTATGTCTCAAGAACTAGCACTCTTCTGCAAGATTAAAAAAATAAAAAGAAAAAGAAAACAGAAATAATTAAAGTGCATAGCAACTAGTAAACTTTACTCTTCATCAAACCAGTAAAATTATGATCACTATTTGCTACTCAGCAAAAAAATAAAATAAAATGAAAAAAAAAAATTCCACAGGTGTTGGAGACAAAAACCAATGAATTTTTGCATCCTCAGTTAATACTGGAACAACCTAAGTGTAAAATCCAGAAACAACAATTAGAGCATTAACAATGTTGGTTAATATATTTTCATCTGGCGGGAGGTAAGGATACCTGTTAAACCAATTTGATTAGAATATATCAAAACTAAACCAAATTTTTATACACCATACTGTAAAAATGGTTCAAAAACCATGCATCATACTCTCTACAGCTAAAAAGTAGGATACATGACAACATACTACAAATACACATAATTATCATTCATAATTATTCATGTATTCAGCAGCAAAGCACTAAAATAATAAAATATAGATTAAAATAACAGTTCTCAAAGTTAATTATCAGTGGTTATTATTTGAAATTTTCATTATAAATTGAACATTAAGGTAATAAATGGCTACAATGTATCACCAGATAATAATCTATATCTTTTTTAATTTCATCATGTGATAATTAATAACACCGGATCTAATACCATTAGTTGATAATTAATATATGGAATCAATTGTTTATTTATATTATTTTGACTGAGAAGTAATCATGATATCACTGTATATACAATAAGCACTAAATATAATGGTTTTACTAGAAATTAAGAGATTTGGCAAAGTATAATTCATATCAAGTTAGAAAATCATTTTCAAATCATTATAGAACAAATATTATATTACTATATAGGTTGAATATAAACGGGGTATATTAGTATTATTGACTTAATGTAATCCTTTTGTGTGCGTTGTTGACCAACTATATTAATATAAAAATATTATTTTATACGCTAAATTAATTACTAA
>NC_029781.3:4683991-4703686 GCF_000817695.3 Arachis duranensis | reverse complement strand
AAACAAAATATATATGTCAAACACTTGGCTGAATATTCGGTATATTTTAATAGAATATTCTATTAATTTTAATATTTTTATTATGATAAAGATATACTTACAAAATTTGATATAGTATAAAAATTTAATTAAAAAATATAAAAACATAATTAAAAATTGATAAAATTATAGAGATTGACGAAATAATTAAACCTTAGCTTAAGATTAATAATATAAGAAGCAGGAGCACAAAGTAGCTATTATTGAAAAGGGGAGTAATCACAATCAAATGATCTATTATTTCATAAACATATATAATAATGAGTAATACTCCTCCCTCCACCCATGATTAAATAAGCGACATAATATATATTATAAATAAAAAAGTACATATTTATTTTTATTTAGTAAGGTCTTTCTCCAATGTAATTGCCAGGAGGATCATAGTTACAAGTAATGAAAGTGCCTCCATTATTGTCGCAAATCACTTTGGCACAACCAACGCGCAATGTGTTTTTCCAAACCACTTGAGTATAATGACCACACATTTCGTTATCAGAACATGAGTTTGACATGTAATCAAAGTATGCCTTTTCGTCTACCCATAATTTCACACCATCTACACCTGAAAAATCATTACTGCTACTCCATGCAAGGTTCTCTCCATAAGGCCCATGTGAATGGATCAGCTCGCAATCCTTTCGCCGTTGATTGGCATAATTTTGTGCATATGCTGCAACAGAATCGTCCCAAATCAAACTTGGTTCTCCCACTTCTGATCTTGCTACATTGTGTGCATCAACATAGTCTTTTGGTGAATCATGAGCATATACATAACCCATAATGCATAATAATGAACCTAAGATAGTGATAGGAGAAAATGAAATCTTGCATGTTTTCATATTGTCTTGTGTAAATGTGATTTTGGTTTGTTTGTAATGTATGTTTTAATGTGTTTGATGAGAATTGTTAAGGTTGTAGCGAGGTATTTATAAGAATCAATCTTGGAAAAGTAAGTTGTTGTAGTTGTTTCAAAAGATTACCGGATCCATAACAATGAAAACAAGTAATGGATGATTTGTTTTCAATATTTTGTTACACGGTTGAATTAACTTTGTTATAAATTAAAATCATGATTCAACAAAAACGATTCTATCATATGATAACGCATGTCTTGTTAAGTAGTATCCTAAATATAGGAGAAAAAGATTAATATCATAGTTAATTAAGAAGCTAAGCTAGGCTGAGTTTCTATCTAGCAGTTCGAAGATGAAGCCATTTTTGTAAAATTATAGGATGACTAAAAATGTAGAAACTAGAAAATAATTTTTGAGTCGCTTTTAATATTTTATTATCAATGTCAAATTAACATTTTTGCAAAAGCTATGACGACTCAACAAGTCTGATGGTTTCAGTGACTAAGAGAAGGGGGTTGAATCTTAGCCCCTTTTTCACTTCAGAACACTTGCTGGTCTTTGAAACAACTTCTAGAGATTTATTTGATTTTTGTCTCGTCCCTATCTACGAGACTTTTCTTTTTGTCTCGTCACTTGGCTCGAGATATTTTGCAGTTTTATCTCCTGTATAGCTGAAACAGAAAATGGAGTAGAAGAGAAAGAGAATTACACCCAGATATATTCTGGTTCAGCTGCTAAGTGCAGTGCAACCTACATCCAGTCTCCATCACAACAATGATGGAATTTCACTATAATCAACTTTGATTATATACACCAATTCTCCCTAGGAACTACCCTTCCTATCTGGAACAAGTCCAGAATTCTAAACCCAATCCTAAACTTGACTTGGTCACTGCCAAACTTCAACTGTAAAGTACTAACCCAACTTACAAGGAAATTTCCACAGAATCATGAAACACAACACAGATGTACAAAAGAACTCTAAGGACATCGATGGCTTTATCTTTTAATTTTTCACTCTCTGCCTTTTTCCGCTTTATGGCTTTTTTATACAAACCTCACTGTTTGTCCTTTTCCATGAGACTCAAGACATGACAAAACTAAACAGAAAAATACAAAACAGAATACATTGAAGGAGAAGAAAATCTGTTAGCTTAGGTAGCTCTAAGAACTCTGTGCCTTATACTCTCACACTTTCTCCTTGAATCAAACCCTGACTGTTCACCCTCACTTATATGGAGAAGTCTTCAAGGTTGAAACCAAACAAACCAAGCTAATCTCCTTCTTCTTCAAAACAGAACCGGTTCGGCTAGAGAGAGACGAGAGATAACCCATGCAAAACCCAACATGCAATTACCTCTAGTCCTTCCTTGGTCACCAATCTTCATCAATCCGAGCCCTTCATCTTTTCTTGCTCTCCAATATGAACTTCTGGTCCTTGATGCTTCATGATGATGATAACTTCATCTGCTCCTATCTCTGCCTCTTCCATCACGTAGCCACTGTAACTACCTCCTGTGGTGGTTGAGCAAGATCAGAGACAAGTCATCCCTCCAAGGATCTTCTCCTTGCTGGCCGAAATATTCTTCAGCCATTTCTGGTATGGAGAAGCCAAGATCTCATCACAAAATCTTACCAAAAGTGAATAAGAATCTTAGCCATAGCATACTTTTTGTTTGCTTTTTCTTGCCATCAGTTTGATGGTCTTGTAGCGTGCATCTTCCTCTCTTCGGTGACTAGGCTTAGCTTCCATGGTTTGTTGTGTAATGGCCGAAAGAGAAGAAAGAAAGAATGAGAGAGAAGAAACAATTGGAAGAAAAACAATTAAATGAATTAATCAAATTAATTGAAAAGAAGTTGCTTTTTCTTCCCTAAGTAGCGTGTAGCCTTAATGCCATCAATCATATCAATGACAATCTCTCTCATATTTTCAAGAAAATTAATACAAGTTAAATGAATTTTGAAATACAGCATGTGATGAAAGTAGGTATCCGTTGCAAGCATTGCAATCTTTGTTTTCTTTTCTTTTCATTTTCGGACCAAGCATATTTGGTCTCATACCAAGACTTTCAATAGGGCTTGTATCACAATTGCTGGCCCAATTAACAAAAACATTGTTTTAGCCACCATGATCTCAATAATTTAACATCAATGATGAAAAAAAATTATTCCAATGGGCTTGCTTTATTTTTTCTTTTCTGTTTGGCCTATTAAGGAAACTGCACAGCAAAAATTATTTTAATTAACATATGTTGATCAAAATAGATTAATAATTTTGCTGTTAATAATGTTTGATCATCATCAATTTAAATTAGTATTTTTCAAACTCATCAATCTCCCCCTTGATGACAAACATTATTAAAATTGAAATGGAAAGAAATTAAAGATTAGAGTATAGAGTACTCCCTTTGAATATTTGAATTTCTTCCCCTTTTCAATTGTCACATGGCTCTCCCCTAAACATATGCTATTTTACCAAGGAAAGCTTTATACCTATAATAATTTTTATCAAGCCTAAGGCAACAATGTTATTCAACATATATAATTTTGTTATGTTGAATGGCTTGATTTATGAGCATAATTGAATGATAATCAAAACTCATTTGTTATCAATAATTTGATTTTCTGCTCAAATACACAAAGTAGTCAAAGTAAATTGTTATTTTAATCTGTTAAAAATTATTCAAACAACAAATTAGAACATAGTAATTATGGTAAGAAAAAATTTTTTAATCTAAGATATGATCATTTCAAACACAGCAATTTTCAAGATTTATTTTCATATTAATACTTTAAAGGAACTACCAAAAATAACAAGCATGTTTACCAACATGATAAAAAATATTCCTAATCCAATATCAGCAAACATATTTACCAAAATAAATCAATTGCTTCCACAAATGTATACATGTTAAAAACCAGCAGGCCACAAAATCTATACCCTCTTCTTGATCGTAACCTTGGGCCACTAATCTAGCCTTGTTACGAACAACTTGTCCATCCTCACCAAGTTTATTTTTAAAAACCCACTTAGTACTCGTTACCTTCTTACCATTCGGATGAGGTACTAGTGTCCAAACCCCATTCTTGTCGAATTGAGCAAGCTCTTCTTGCATGTCTTTGACCCATGATGGATCTTCAAGAGCTTATTTCACATTGTTGGGCTCCATTTGTGACAAGAGTGCAAGATTGCTTGGTTCAGATTGCCTTTTGGTTGAGGATCTTGTTGTTACACCTTGAGAGGGATCACCAATGATAAAGTCATGAGGATAACCCCTCATGGACTTCCATTCTCTAGGCTTCCGGAGTGGTGTTGAATTTTGATGAGCCTCTATGGGTCTCACTATTTCAATTTCTTGTGCTGGCTCAGGAGATAAAATGGAAATATCTCCTCCAATCTGACGAGACAAAATTAGGCTGGTAGATTCTTCATTTTGAGCAGACTTGGGATTTTCACCACTGGTTTCCTTGACAACTTCTTCACAATCTGTGTCATCATCTATCACAGTACTGGAGATTGAATTAGAATCACAAAAAGTCACATGTATGAATTCCTCTATGGTCCTATGTTCTTTGAGATAAATCCTATAGGTCTTGCTAGTGGTGGAATATCCAACAAACATTCTCTCATACGATTTTGGATCAAATTTACCAATATTTTCTTTGTTGTTTAGCACAAAACATTTGCATCCAAAAACATGAAAATACTTAAGATTTGGAGGGGTTCCTTTCCATAGCTCATGAGGAGTTTTTTTAACCCTTTTCTAATAATGGTACTATTCAAAATGTAGCACACTGTATTTACAGCTTCACCCCATAGGAATTTTGGAACCTCATTTTCACATAACATAGCCCTAGTCATCTCTTGAAGACTTCTATTCCTTCTTTCAACAACCCCATTTTGTTGAGGTGTTCTAGGGCATGAAAAATTATGAGCAATTCTAAAGTCATCACAGAATTTTTTAAAGTCTTGGTTTTCAAATTCCTTTCCGTGATCACTTCTCAAATGGGCCACCTTTAAATCTTTCCCATTTTGAATTTTCTTACAAAGGGTTGAGAAAGCATGAAAAGCATCATTTTTATGAGCAAGAAAAAGTACCCAACCAAATCTAGAGTAATCATCCACCACCACTAGCTAGACCATAGTATTTACCTCCTAAACTGAGTTCTTGTTGGACCAAAAGGATCAATGTGTAACATCTCTAATGGCCTTTTGGTTGAAATTCTATCTTTTGGTTTAAAAGAAGATTTTACTTGTTTGCCTAATTGACAAGCATCACAAGTAAGATCCTTATCAAATTTGATATTTGGAATTCCTCTCACCAAATTTTTCTTGACTAGCTTAGAAATTTGGTACATGTTAGCATGACCTAAATTTCTATGCCATAGCCATTTTTCAGATTTAAGAGAAGTAAAACATGTTACATTTTGTTCTTTCAAGTCCTCAAGAGTCAATCCATACATATTATTGCATCTTTTAGCCTCAAATAAAATATCCCCAGTTTTTTCACAAACAACCAAACACACAAACTTTATAAAAATAACTTCAAAGCCTAGATTACACAATTGGCTTACACTAAGTAAATTATGTTTCAAACCATTTACAAGAAGAACATCATTTATACAAGATGAAAAGCTTTTACCAACTTTCCCAATAGCCACTATCTTTCCTTTTCCATCATCACCGAAAGTGACAAGTCCTCCATCATACTCATCAAGCTTTATGAAGAAGGTTGTCTTTCCGATCACGTGCCTAGAGCATCCGCTGTCCATGTACCACATATTTTCCTTCCATTTGGATGCTAGGCACACCTACAAAACAAGCTCAAGTGACCTTAGGTATCCAAATCTTTTTGGATTCTTTCACGTTAAACCATCTATTATGTCCTAATCCATTATAATAAAAAATAACTTTGTAAACTTTATCACCAATCATCCTTTCACCAAAAAAACATTGAATGGGAAAGTGGCCATTTCGGTTGCATAGTCTACAGAACCTTGGAGTTGCTGTTTTGTTAAAGTAGGTTGGGTTTTGGAACCTTGTGTCATTAGAAGATGAATCAATATTTCCAAAACAAGGTTTTTCAATAGATTTGAAAGTCTTTTGAAATCCCAAGCCAGCTTGATCAAAAAGTGGTTTTTGACTAGCCAAAATTTGATTTAAATTTTCAGAACTTTGAGTAAACTTGGCTAGGTCATTTTCAAGGTTTTTGATCTTTTTCAGCAATTCTTCATTCTCTTTAAAACAGTTTACATATGCAACAACAGAATGATTACTTTCACAGCTTTTAAGTTGAGCTTTTAACTGCTTATTTTCTTCAACAAGTTCAGTAGCAGTTTCGCCCTCCCTTAGCTTTTCTTTGAGAAAGCCATTTTCAGCTTTAAGGATGGTGATTTGTTGTTCAAGATCTTGGTTATCAAGCAAAAATATCTTATTTTTTCAGAAAGGTGGTCTATCATAAGATGAAGATCTTTAGTGTTTGGATTATGGAAGACTACCTGTTCAATGTTATCTGCTATGAGACATGGTTGTGACTTAGTCTTGGATTCATCACTATCTGAGTCATTTTCCAAGTCCTCCCATGATGCCATCAGCCCCTTTTTCTTTCCTCTTTTTGGCTTCTATTCTTTCTTCAACTTAGGGCAATCTGACTTGAAATGCCCAGTTTCTTTACAGTTGTAGCATGTAACCTTGTTGAGATCCTTTCTTTGTATCCTAAAGCTGCTT
This sequence comes from Arachis duranensis, assembly GCF_000817695.3. NCBI lineage: Eukaryota > Viridiplantae > Streptophyta > Magnoliopsida > Fabales > Fabaceae > Arachis > Arachis duranensis. The sequence goes on along the minus strand of NC_029781.3, from coordinate 4,697,062 downwards.
CCTTTGCCTCTCTCCTTGGACTTCATCATTTTCCTAAATTTCTTGGCAAACAACACAAACTCATTTTCAGAAGAATTATCATTGGATTCATCATCCAAGGAGTTAGTTACAGATGTAAAAGCAATTCCTTTCTTTTTTGAATCTTTTTTCAAATAAGTATTTCAAAAGCAAGTAGGTTTCCTCTTAAATCATCATATGTCATGGAATCTAAACTACTACTTTCAAAAATGATTAAAGCTTTTGTTTCTCATTCTTTTGTAAGGCATCTTAGAACTTTCCTCACAAGCACAGAATCAGAATGTGTTATTCCCATAGCATCGAAGCCAACAATGATGATGTTGAACCATTCGAACAGTTCATCAATAGATTCTCCTTTCTTCATTGCAAATATTTCATACTCTCTGTTCAGCATGTCTATCCGAGTCTTCTTCACTATTGTGGTTCCTTTATGAGTGATTTGAAGTTTGTCCCAGATTTTCTTTGCCGTTGTGCATCGTGATACCCGTCAGTATTCCTCGAAGCTAATAGCACAATTGAGTAAGTTGACAGCCTTGGTGTTGAGTTCCACCTTCTTTTTGTCTTCTTCGGTCCAGCTTGCTTCGGGTTTGAGAGAGACTACTCCTTCAGCACTTGTGGTGGTTGCGAATTGAGGGCCTTCTAGGATAATCTTCCATAGTCTATAGTCCACTACTTGCAAAAAGATCTTCATTCTCTCCTTCCAATAGGTATAGTTTTTTCCATTGAAAAGGGGATGTCTATTGCTTGACTGTCCTTCTATAAGGTTGTAGGACACCAAATTTGAGCTACTGCTTTCTGCCATCTGGATCTTTTCTCCAAGCTGCAAAGTTTGATCTCTTTGAGACCAAGTTCTGATACCAATTGATGGTTTCAGTGGATAAGAGAAGGGGGTTGAATCTTAGTCCCTTTTTTTACTTCAGAACACTTGCTGGTCTTTGAAACAACTTCTAGAGATTTATTTGATTTTTGTCTCGTCCCTAGCCACGAGAATTTTCTTTTTGTCTCGTCACTTGGCACGAGATATTTTGCGGTTTTATCTCCTGTGCAGCAGAAACAGAAAATAGAGTAGAAGAGAAAGAGAATTACACCCAGATATATCCTGGTTCAGCTGCTAAGTGTAGTGTATCCTACATCTAGTCTCCATCACAACAATGATGGAATTTCACTATAATCAACTTTGATTACATACACTAATTCTCCTTAGGAACTACCCTTCCTATCTGGGACAAGTCCAGAATTCTAAACCCAATCCTGAACTTGACTTGGTCACTGCCAAGCTTCAACTGTAAAGTGCTAACCCAACTTACAAAGGGATTCCCACAGAATCATGAAACACAACACAGATGTACAAAGGAACTCTAAGGACATCTATGGCTTTTTCTTTTAATTTTGCATTCTCTGCCTTTTTCTGGTCTATGACTTTTTCATACAAACCTCACTGTTTGTATTTTTTTATGAGACTCAAGACATGATAAAATTAAACAGAAAAATACAAAACAGAATACATTGAATGAGAAGAAAATCTATTAGCTCAGGTAGCTCTGAGAACTTTGTGCCTTGCACTCTCACACTTTCTTCTTGAATCAAACCCTGACTGTTCACCCTTACTTATAGGGAGAAGTCTTCAAGGTTGAAACCAAACAAACCAAGCTAATCTCCTTCTTCTTCAAAGCAGAACCGGTTTGGCCAGAGAGAGAGAGAAGAGATAACCCATGCAAAATCCAACATACAATTACCTCTAGTCCTTCCTTGGTCACCAATCTTCATCAATCTGAGCCCTTCATCTTTTCTTGCTCTCCAAAATGAACTCCTGGCCCTTGATGGTTCATGATGATGATAGCTTCATCTGCTCTTATCTCTACCTCTTCCATCACGTAGCCACTGTAGCTACCTCCTGTGGTGGTTGAGCAAGATCAGAGACAAGCCATCCCTCCAAAGATCTTCTCCTTGCTGGCCGAAATCTTCTTCAGCCATTTTTGGTATAGAGAAAGCCAAGATCTCATCACAAAATCTTACCAAAAGTGAATGAGAATCTTAGCCACAGCATACTTTTTGTCTGCTTTTTCTTGCCATCATTTTGATGGTCTTGTAGCGTGCATCTTCCTCTCTTCGGTGGCTAGGTTTAGCTTCGATGGTTTGTTGTGTAATGACCGAAAGAGAAGAAAGAAAGAATGAGAGAGAAGAAACAATTGGAAGAAAAGCAATTAAATGAATTAATCAAATTAATTGAAAAGAAGTTGCTTTTTCTTCTTTGAGTAGCGTGTAGCCTTAATGCCATCAATCATATTAATGACAATCTTTCTCATGTTTCCAAGACAATTAATACAAGTTAAATGAATTTTGAAATCCAGCATGTGATGAAAGTAGGTATCCGTTGCAAGCATTGCAATCTTTGCTATCTTTTCTTTTCATTTTCGGACCAATCATATTTGGTCTCATACCAAGACTTTCAATAGAGCTTGTATCACAATTGCTGGCCCAATTAACAAAAACATTGTTTTAGCCACCATGATCTCAATAATTTAACATTAATGCTGAAAGAAAATTATTCCAATGGACTTGCTTTATTTTTTCTTTTCTGTTCGGCCCATAAAAAAACTGCACAACAAAAATTATTTTAATTAACATATATTGATTAAAATAGATTAATAATTTTGCTGTTAATAATGTTTGATCGTCATTAATTTAAATTAGAATTTTTTTTAATTCATCAAAGTCTTTGAAACTATATGTTACGGATCCGGCCCACGGATCCCGGACCCATGTCCGAACCCGAACCCGGCTTACCGGGTCAACCCATTTTCATCTCTCTAGAAAGCCCCACACCGGCTCTCTAGAGCTCCTAACCAACTTTTGAATTTAAACGCCCCTTCTTATCTTAGCCAGATAAGATAAAGATAAGATATTCACCATCACCTATAAATAAGAGGACCCAGATCCCTCCAGGTAATCATTCATTCCTCGCACCTTATACCTCTTAGATCCATCCTGACTTGAGCGTCGGAGTGTCTTTGCAGATACCTCCCCTCCTCTCCATCTGGACAATCCAACATCTGACTCGTCCCGCGGGTTCCCGATCCTCCTACTATATCGTATCAGAAGCATTCTGTACATTGGCGCCGTCTGTGGGGACCTGCGGCAATCAGACCGGATGGAGGGCATCCTAGAGGATAACCCATCAAGCCAGGACGACTCCCAACCGCGTCGTCCGATCTCAGAACACCATGAAACCACAAACCAAGCAAAAATAGCAAGCACCATCCACCACGCAAACGAACACGTCACGACGGACCCACAACATCCTGAGAAAACCAGAGACAAAGCGGCACAAATCATCCAGGAGCTCTGTCTCCGGGTCCAAGAACTTGAAGGCAAGTTAAACGACAGAGAAAAACGAAATAACGAGCACGGAAGCCATGCAACTTCCAGGTCAAGATCCCACCGCGGCAGATCGTCAACCCGGCAACACAAAAGGAGAGATGATCGCAGCACCTCACGCAACCGCCGACACGAGAAATCCCCTGAGCGACGATACGACAAAAAACACCATCGCAGCGCTTCTCGGGATCTAAATCGTCAACACGATTCAGACGAAGACCGGAGATACCGAAGCACCAAACGTACGAGAAGTGACCACACCATAATGGGAGCTACACCCTTTACAGAAGGAATCTTAAGAGCAAAACTCCCCAGAGGTTTTGACAAACCAACCGACATGAAGTACGACGGAACTAAAGACCCTCAAGAGCACCTAACAGCCTTCGAAGCCAGAATGAACTTAGAAGGGGCATCCGACGCAGTCCGATGCAGAGCCTTCCCAGTAACCCTTGCCGGACCAGCGATCAAATGGTTCAACGCCCTCCCGAACGGATCCATAACTAGCTTCCACGACATCACAAGAAAATTCACAGCCCAGTTCACAACCCGAATCACCAAGGCTAAACACCCCATCAGCCTATTAGGGGTCACACAAAAGCAAGAAGAATCCACAAGAAAATACCTTGACCGCTTCAACGACGAGTGCCTGACGGTCGACGGACTCACGGACTCCGTTGCCAGCCTCTGCCTAACTAACGGGCTCATGAACGAAGACTTCCGCAAACATCTCACCACCAAACCGGTATGGACCATGCACGAAATCCAGAACGTCGCCAAAGATTACATCAACGACGAGGAAGTCAGCCAGGTCGTCGCTGCCAGCAAGCGGCAACACGTCGCCAACCAACACGGCAACCCGACTCCTCGTCATAATGTACCACCCAAAGAAAACCAACGAGACCACATTAAACCGACCCACCGACCTCCATGAATAGGAAAATTCTCCAATTACACCCCCCTAACAGCACCAATTACGGAGGTATACCACCAAATAGCAGATCGAGGCATCATCCCCAGGGCCCGACCACTCAAGGAAAGGACAGGAGGAAACAAAGCCCTCTACTGCGACTATCACCGCGGATACGGCCACAAAACACATGACTGTTACGACCTTAAAGACGCCCTTGAGCAGGCCATACGGGACGGCAAACTCCCAGAGTTCGTCAAAATTATCAGAGAACCAAGGCACGCCGACAGAGACAAATCACTAGAAAGAGAATGACGCAACCCAAGAACTCAAAAACCGCCCAGGGAAAACACCGAAGAAGATCCGACCATCATAGTGAACGTCATCACGGGCAAGGACGTGCCAAATAAGTCAAAACTAACAATGAAAAAAGACCTCAAGGTAATGGCCGTCAAAAACCACGACCCAGTCACCATTACCGACAGCACGATAACCTTCTTACCCGAGGACTGCCAACACGGCACCTCGGCCGAAGATGCCCCCTTCGTCATATCAGCCCGAATCAGAACAGGACTAGTAAGACGAATACTCGTGGACACGGGTGCCGACTCCAACATCCTCTTCCGAGGAGCCTTCGACAAACTCGGGCTCCGCAACGACAACCTCCAAACGCACCACCACGGCGTCACGGGTCTCGGAGATAACTTCCTCAAACCAGACGGCTCGGTTACTCTCCCCATCACCATAGGAACAAGCAATCAGAGAAAGACGATCCTATCCGAATTCGTCGTCCTAAAAGACTCCACAGCCTATAACGTCATTCTCGGGAGAAAAACAATCAACGACTTCTCGGCAGTCATCTTCACCAAATACCTTCTCATGAAATTCAAAGCCGATGACGGCACCATCGGAACCATTCACGGAGACCGAGAAGTTGCAGCCGAATGCGACAACAATAGCTTAGCCCTAAGGAAAAAATCCCGGGACGCGGCCGGAATATTCCTTGCCGACCTAGACGCACGACTAGACGGCCAACCTAGACCGGAACCAGAAGGAGACATGGAAAAACTACAGATAGGGCCAACCAAAGAAGAGTATACTTTCATCAACAGAAACCTCCCATACGACCTCAAAGAAGAACTCTCCCAACTTTTAAAACAAAACAAAGACCTGTTCGCATTCACCCCAGCCGATATGCCGGGAATAAGCCCCGACCTAATGTCTCACCATCTGGCAGTAGACCCCCTAGCCAAACCTGTAGCGCAAAGAAGACGGAAAATGTCACCAGACCGAGCCGCCGAGGTCCAAAGACAAGTGAAAGCCCTACTTGAAGCCAACTTCATCCGAGAACTCCCTTACACGACCTGGCTGGCCAACGTCGTACTAGTAAAAAAATCTAACGGGAAATGGCGAATGTGCGTTGATTACACGGATCTCAACAAAGCATGTCCAAAGGACGCCTTCCCCTTACCAAACATTGACGGACTAGTAGACGCAGCATCCGGCCACCGATACCTCAGCTTCATGGACGCATACTCCGGCTATAACCAGATCCCGATGCACCGACCAGACGAAGAAAAGACAGCGTTTATCACCCCAGATGGAACCTACTGCTATAAAGTAATGCCCTTCGGCTTGAAAAACGCCGGAGCCACCTACCAGCGACTCGTTAACAAAATATTTCGAGGCCTAAACGGAAACAAAATTGAAGTCTACATAGACGATATGCTCGCCAAGACGGAATCCGGCGAGCAGCTAATCGACGACCTCAGGGTAATAATGAACACCCTGCGAGAACACCAAATGCGACTCAACCCGACAAAGTGTGCCTTTGGAATGGAAGCAGGAAAATTCCTCGGCTTCATGATCACACAACGCGGAGTTGAGGCAAACCCGGAAAAATGCCGTGCCGTCCTCGAGATGACAAGTCCCAAAAACCTCAAAGAAATCCAAAAACTCACCGGCCGACTAACCGCACTATCCCGTTTCCTCGGAGCATCGGCCCAAAAGGCAACCCCTTTTTTTAAACTTATGAAAAAAGGAACCCCCCTTCAAATGGGAGAAAGAATGCGAAGAAGCTTTCCAACACTTCAAAAGGGTCCTAACGGAACCTCCAATCCTCGCCAAGCCCCAAACCGGGGAAACACTATACCTGTACCTCTCCATAACGGAGGAAACAATCACAGCAGCACTCGTCCGGGAAAACGAGAAAAAAGAACAAAAACCCATATACTTCATAAGCAAAGTCCTACAAGACACAGAAGCCCGCTATTCGCGATTAGAAAAACTGGCTTTCGCACTCCTCTCGGCATCCCGACGACTACGACAATACTTCCAGGCCCACCCAATAACGGTCCGAACCGACCAAACGGTCAAACAGGTATTACAAAAACCCGACCTAGCAGGAAGAATGCTAGCATGGTCCATCGAGTTATCCCAATTCCAAATCAGGTTCGAACCCCGTAATGCCATCAAAGCACAAGCATTGACCGACTTCATCGCTGAAATGACTCCGACCAAATCAATACCCGAACCGTGGAAACTGCACGTCGATGGCTCATCAAACTCCACCCACGGAGGCGCCGGAATCATACTTGAAAACCAAAACGGGATCACAATCGAACAATCGATAAGATACGACTTTCCAGTATCCAATAACCAAGCGGAATACGAGGCCCTCTTGGCAGGCCTAAACCTAGCCCGGGAAGTCGGCGCCAAGGTACTCGAAGTTAACACCGATTCCCAGGTGGTGTGCTCCCAAATCAACGGGAGCTACCAAACCCGAGACCCCCTGCTCCAACAATACCTCAATAAAGTTCATAAATCAAAAGAAGGATTCGAAAACGTCTCCATACGACACGTCCCCAGGGAACGAAACGCCAGGGCGGACCTACTTTCCAAACTAGCCAGCACGAAGTCAGGACACGGCAACAGATCGCTAATCCAGGAGGTCGTTAAGTCGCCTTCCGTATCAACAGAAATCAACGCGCACCTAACGTCGTCAAATAGGAGTCTTGGACATACCCGATCTGGCAATATCTCCGCGACGGAATCCTACCACCAGATCCTAAAGAGGAGAGGCGAATAAAAAGAGAAGCCGCCAACTACACCATCATCGCGGGACAACTATACAAACGCGGATTCTCGCAGCCCCTACTTAAATGTGTCGAACCCGGGGACACGGAATACATACTCCGCGAGATCCACGAAGGCTGCTGCGGACACCACATCGGAGGAAAAACGCTAGCCCAAAAAATCATCAGGGCCGGCTATTTCTGGCCCACGATCATTCGAGATTCCATCCAACTAACAAAAAGCTGCGACAAATGCCAAAAGCATGCCAATATTCACCAAGCCGCCCCACACCAACTCAGCGTTATATCGGCTGAACGGCCATTCGGCAGCTGGGGAATCGACCTCATCGGTCCCTTCCCCACGGCACCTGGCCAGCTCAGATATCTTATCGTCGCCATAGACTACTACACCAAATGGATTGAAGCCGAACCCCTGGCCTCCATCACGGCAACCCAATGCCGGAAATTCGTCTGGCGACAGATCATTACCCGGTTCGGAATCCCCGAGGTCATCATCTCCGACAACGGAACCCAATTCACAGACAAAAGATTTAGAGAACTCTTAGAAGGATTGCATATATCTCATCGGTTCAGCTCGGTGGAACATCCCCAAACGAACGGACAGGTGGAATCCGCCAACAAGATCATCGTTAAAGGTCTTAAGAAACGACTTGACGAAGCCAAGGGATTATGGGCAGACGAGTTGGGATCAGTCCTGTGGTCATACCGAACGACACCACAAACAAGCACGGGAGAAACGCCCTTCCGATTAACATACGGCGTAGAAGCAGTCATCCCAGTAGAAATCGGGGACCCCAGCCCCAGAAAAACGGTTGGAGGTAACGACGAAGAGGCAGAACGGGACCTCGTGGACGAAGAAAGAAGCATAGCCCACGTCAAAGAATTAGCACTCAAACAAAGAATCAGCTTAAGGTACAATCACGGCGTCATCCGACGAGAATTCGCGGACAACGACCTCGTTTTAAGACGAAACGATATCGGCATTCCGACCCCGGGAGAAGGAAAGCTCGCCCCCAACTGGGAAGGACCATACAGAGTCAAGGCTGTAATCGGAAAAGGAGCATATAAACTCGAACGACTAGACGGCAGCGAAATACCGAGAACTTGGAACGCCGCCAACCTACGAAGATACTACACTTAAATAAGTCTCCCCCTGTTTCTTAAGGAACCATTTGTTTTTTCCGTTCTCCTTTTATTTTCCGTTTCCCTTTTATTTTATCTTTTAGAAACTCCACTACTGTTCCTCAAAAAGCACGGAACGAAGACACGGCCATCGCTGGAGGACTGATCACCCTCCGGACCGAACGCACGGATATCTGAAAAAACGACCAAACGAATGGTCACGATAAAACAAAATTGCAGAAAGGCCCGAACGGCCAAATTAAAACCACAAACGGATCATACAAAAGGCCCGGACAAGCCGAAAATACCATTAAACGATCCCCAAAATGTCACGGCCCTCGGCCAATCCAAACATTCAGAAACAAACAAAAGTTTAAAACTAAATACAAAAGAAACTATTCAAATGTCAACAATCCGCCCATCACGGACGGTCTTGAATGCTCCCGTCACAGACACATCCACACCGGGAGCCAACACCAAAAATTGCGCCTTCATCGTCTCCTCGGTAGCAGCAACGGCATCCCCAGCATCAGCCAACAAAGCCGCTTTCTCCTTCTTCAGGGCTTCGACCTCAGCCTTCAGAGTTTCCGACTCGGCAAGAAGCAAGGCAGCTTGAGAACTCGCATCTGAAGAACGTTTCCGCTCTTCAGCCAGTTGAGAAAGAAGCGAAGTCTCAACACCGGCAAGACGGAGGATCTCCGCCCCGGCATCCTCCGATGACTTCTCCGCCTTCTCCTTTGCAGTCTTTGCAGTCTCAAGCTCTTCCTTCAACTTGCTCACATCGGTTTGGGCCTGCCGAAGTTTCTTTTCCAACAAACCCACTTGGGCCATCACAGGCTCGGCCTTCCGAACAACCGCGGCAGAACGAAGAAGAGCACGATAAACCGACTCAGCCTGAAACGAGACGTCACAACCATCAAAAAATGACTCCGTTCCAGGCATTAAGTGCTGATCAATGAAACCCGTAGCATCAAAACGCCGGTCCATCACACTAGGGACCAAGCCCTCCTCTTCAAAAGTTTCACTACCCGGCTCCTCCGTCTTACTCCTCTTTCGAGAAGCCTCGGTAGCCGCCAGCACAACGACTTCCGGCGATCCGGGAGGAGCTTCAACGCCAGTGTGCACCCCCGAGGAAACCACCTCCTGAGGAACAGCCTGAGAATCTGCGGCCGGAGTCGGAGCCGGAGAAGGAGACGACGACCCCTCCTCCCGAGCCAACGCTGCCTTCAACCTCGCCAATGTAGTCAGCCCACCAGCCATCTCAACTAAAAAGAAGAAACAAGAAAAGAGCTATTAAAAAAAAAAAAGGGAAGCGAAAAGTAAGCCAAAACGGGTGGTGCCCCCGAACGGGGCGCACCTTAAAGTACTCCCATTTAAACCCATGAAACGAATCTTCAAACAACCCGAAGATCCGGCGATGGGGCTGAGCACGAAAAGACATATATCCTTTCTTGTGCTTCCCCTCCTTGGTTGGAAGAGTGCACAAGAAAAGAAAGAGGAAAACGGGAACTGAAGCCGGGAGCTCGAGGTACTGGCACACCAACTCAAAACACCGAACAGCCGCCCAGCTGTTCGGATGAAGCTGAGACGGTGCCACGGAACACCGGCTAAGCAAACCCTGAACAAAAGGCGAGAACGGGAACCGCACACCGAGCCGAGTAAACATGGACTCATAAACCCACATCCAGTCCGGCACGGTGGGTGAACGGAGGTTCAAGTAGCAAACACGCTCGTCGGCATCAGGAAGGACGAGCTCGTATCGCCCCTCCTCTTCACCACCGCCACAAATCGCCCCCTGATCGCGGAGCCGTTGGAGATCATCCTCCGTCATCCGCGACGGAACGCCCCATACATCACTGGTCACCCAACCGTAGCGATTGGGGACGCCCCTGGAAGGGGCTACCGGGGCACCCACACTCTCATTTCGCCGACGCTGCATACCTAAAAAGGGAGGAGCACCACCATCAGCCTACCAACTCCACACAACATTAAAAAACAAAAACCTAAACACCACTACAGTCAAAGTAGGAAACGGCGGTGCTCAGCCCCTTCCCCAAACTCGACAGAAATACTTTACACAGCAAAACAAAAAGGAAGCAGATAAAACAAAGCATGGCAAGAACAGAAAAAAGCACACACAGACAAGCGTACGAAAGAAAGAGCAAAAACAGAATACACCAACCTGGTAAATTCAGAAGAAAAAACTCGAAGCAAAACAGGAAATGAGGCAAAGCAGAGCAACACCAGGAAGCGAAAAATCACCAAGGAGTTTTTTAGAAAATGAAGAGTTCCCTTTTTGAAAAGAAACGGACGAGGGAATAAAAACCAAAACGGTTTCAAAAAGCAAAAAGACACAAATAACCCTGGGCACAATGAATAAACTCACGGGGGCAAAAGAGGGAAAACCCCCCACCATAAATGCCCCCTCGGAAAAGTAAAACTAATCAATTACACCTCGAAGAAACGCAACAGGCGCAATAGGCATGGTAAGGTCACGTCAAAGACCAAAGATACGGTCAGAACGAAATCCTTTACCTAAACAAAATCGAGGAGCCGGTCTCATCACCAAACGAGCACCCGACCAAGCACTAGAGACGTAGAGGAACGCCTCGAACTCTTAGCGACACACCGAAGTCATTCGCTCCATCGCTACGGGGGCAACTGTTACGGATCCGGCCCACGGATCCCGGACCCATGTCCGAACCCGAACCCGGCTTACCGGGTCAACCCATTTTCATCTCTCTAGAAAGCTCCACACCGGCTCTCTAGAGCTCCTAACCAACTTTTGAATTTAAACGCCCCTTCTTATCTTAGCCAGATAAGATAAAGATAAGATATTCACCATCACCTATAAATAAGAGGACCCAGATCCCTCCAGGTAATCATTCATTCCTCGCACCTTATACCTCTTAGATCCATCCTGACTTGAGCGTCGGAGTGTCTTTGCAGGTACCTCCCCTCCTCTCCATCTGGACAATCCAACATCTGACTCGTCCCGCGGGTTCCCGATCCTCCTACTATATCGTATCAGAAGCATTCTGTACACTATATATAAAGATTCTATTCATGATAACACATTATTGAGTTGCAAACTAACATTTTTTTATGACACTAAAGTATTTATTTCAAAAATTTTAATTGATAAAATAATAACATTAATAATTATATTTCTAATATAAACACGTGCAACTAAACACATAGAAAGATTACATGAAAAAATTCCCACGAACAACACTAACACGGGCTCACAGCAACTTATACCCAACTAATATATTTGCATTAATAATTAAAGCCTCACAATATATATTACTCCATACACCATAAGATGTTGTTATTTATTAATTAGGAAGTGAATATTATCCGATTCTTATGATAAGTTATTCTTTACGGCATATCTTCTTATTATTAACTGAAATAAAATTAATTTATTTATTAGGATTAACTTTAACTTTAATCTAATTGATTAGGTTAATAAAATTTAGGTAAGATTAAAAAAAATCATACTATAGTTAAAAATCATTAGAAAATTAAAATTTTATTTTATTTTTTTTCAAAAACTTTATGAAAGCAAAAGAGAGAAAATTTTGAAAATTTTAAATTTTGTATGCCTCTTGAATTTTTTTATTTATTCTTTATTTTTTGATATTTTTTTAGATTTTTTATATTTTGTGATTGAAATTAATTAATAAATGTATTATTTAAAAAAATAAAAAATTAAACTTTTTTAAATAATTTTTATAATTTGTAAAATAAAGTTACATCATGATGAATTAATTAAATTAACAAAATTTAAGTTAGATTAAAAGTTAAAATTAGTCATGATATAAGTCAATTTATTTTAATTTATTTAATAATAAGAAGACATATAGTAAGAATAATTTATCCTTTAATTTAAAAAAGATTAAATAGAATTCACCTAATTAGTATGGTCGTTCACGAGGAAAATTTCCTGGAGGACTATAGTTACAAGAAACTATGTAGGCTCCATTGTTGCATTGGAGCCTAGCACAACCAACATGAGTAGTGTTACCCCAAACAACCTGTATATAGTGACAACAAGTACCCCCAATGCATGAGTTAGATTTTTCGTCATAGTATTGTTTCTGTGCCACCCATGACCTCACAGCTTGTGCTCCAGTAAGCTCTCCCGTTGCTATAATACCACTCGCCATGTTCTCACCGAAAGGACCATTCGATCGAATCGGCATGCAATCCTTAATTTGCTTACCCAAGTGCAGATGTGCATATAATTCTAGTCTTTTGTCCCATTTCAGTGGTTTAACCCTAACTTTTGCACGTGCTGTGTTGTGAGCTTTAAGATAATCTATTGGAGAATTTTGAGCTGATAAACACCAAGGGAGTACACCCATTAAACTTATTATTAGCCACACTAATAATAATATCTTCATTTTTAATATTGTTCTCTGATTGCAAAAATTAAAGGCGATGTGTTATTTGTCTAGTATATGATTGGTATTTATAAGAGAATTATTGGCCTAAATGTTGCATCAAGGGACAACAATTTCAAAGCTTGTTTGATGTGTACCAGAG
>NC_029781.3:4682709-4683716 GCF_000817695.3 Arachis duranensis | reverse complement strand
TATAATTGATATAATAATACACTTGAATGCATGCATATGTTTAATATACTTGAGGGAAAAAGAGAGAATATTTGTGTTATCATCATTAATATTAATTAATTATCAGAGCATTAAAATGATATATCCAAAGATCTAATTATTTAAATAAAACCAATGAGCCTTTGCCCTTTCACATTGAAATTAAGGCATGATGTGACCCACCGAATCAGAGTCTCAAATATTTCATTTATAGTGAGCAATCAAGTATAACTAACGGACATGGGCTTGGTTCATGTTGTAAAATAAAAGATATATATAAAATAAAGATGTATAAATAGAAGACTCTATTATTAAAATAATTAGCTCAATAATAATTTATGTATATATAATAATATTATATGTTGTAATGTGTATATATATACAAAGATAGAAATAAGTATTAAAAATAAAGAGAGAGAGAATCGCATATGTTTATTGTTACCATCTCAATATAATAAAGATGATTAATATTGCTATTAATATAATATGTAAAGAGTAATAGAAAAGAGAATTTAGAATACTAATAAAATAAAAGAAGAGAAAGAATTGTAGAAGAAATATAAAGAGAAGAGTATTTGATTGCAACATAAAGAGAGAGTATTTGTTTATTATTGTGTGTGTTAACAACAGAGGTTAACCTCCTATTTATAAGCATATAAAAACCTGACCAAGGGAAAAAGAGTACAGTCTCCCTCTCATGCCGACATCATTTAATGTCTCGAAATCGGCACATCCCAATCTCATGTACCAATCTTTTAAAGGAGGATTTTGGGAGCGACTTTGTAAATAAATCTGCCAGATTATCACTTGAGCGGATCTGTTGGATATCAATTGTCCCTTGATTTTGAAGATCATGAGTGAAGAAGAATTTGGGAGAAATATGCTTTGTTCTATCACCTTTGATGTAACCGCCTTTAAGTTGAGCAATGCATGCTGTATTATCTTCAAACAGGACAGTTGGAGCTATCTTATGATCAATCAGTCCACAT
>NC_029781.3:4679421-4682490 GCF_000817695.3 Arachis duranensis | reverse complement strand
TGGATCAGACAGGTATCCGGCATCTGCATAGCCAACTAGTTGTGACTTGGATCCATAGGAATAAAACAATCCCATATCAACCGTTCTATGAAGATATCGAAAAATTTGTTTGATTCCACTCCAATGTCTTCTGGTTGGAGAGGAACTATACCTTGCTAGTAAATTCACCGCGAATGATATGTCAGGTCGCGTATTATTAGCAAGATACATTAGCGCTCCAATGGCACTAAGATATGATACTTCAGGACCAAGGATATCTTCATTATATTCTTTAGGACGGAATTGATCATTTTCCATATCCAAAGATCTTACGATCATATTTTTCACATCCAAAGATCTTACGATCATTGGTGTACTTAATGGATGTGACTTGTCCATATAAAATCTTTTCAAGATCCTTTCTGTGTATGTTGTTTGATGAATAAAGATCCCACCTTATATGCTCGATCTGCAGGCCGAGACAAAACCTAGTCTTTCCAAGATCTTTCATCCCAAACTCTTCTTTTAGAGTTTTTATAATTGTTGGAATCTCTTCAGGAGTCCCAATGATATTTAAATCATCAATGTACACAGCAATTATAATGAACCCAGATGTAGTTTTCTTTATGAAAACACATGGGCAGATATCATCATTCTTGAATCCGTTTTTGGCTAGATACTCAGTAAGACGATTATACCACATTCGTCCAGATTGCTTTAGACCATATAAAGATCTTTGCAATTTGACTGAGTATAACCCTTGTGAATATTCATTGGATGATTTAGATATTTTTAGTCATTCAGGGACTTTCATATAGATATCACGATCTAATGAGCCGTATAAATAGGCTGTTACCACATCCATTAAATGCATATGCAATTTATGATATGCAGATAAACTGACCAAATAACGCAATGTTATTGCATCCACTACAGGGGAATACGTTTCTCCATAATCTATACCGGGCCTTTATGAAAAACCTTGTGCCACAAGTCGGGCTTTATAGCGCACAACTTCATTTTTCTCATTTTGTTTTCTCACAAATACCCACTTATATCCAACAGGTTTTACATCTTCTGGTGTACGGACTACAGGTCCAAAGACTTCACGTTTTGCAAGTGAGTCTAATTCAGCCTTCATGGCTGCTTCCTATTTTGGGCAATCATTTCTTTGTCGACATTCTTCAACTGATCTTGGCTCAAGATCCTTACTTTCATGCATGATATCTAATGCCACATTATATGCAAATATTTCATTGATAATTGTCTTATTTTGGTCCCATTTCTCTCATATAAAGACATAATTTATCAAGATCTTGTTATTTTCACAATTTTCAGGTACCTAAACGTCTTCTGGCGTTAAAATTATATCAGAATTTTGGAGAACTGCAAGTGTTTTTACTATGTCTTTTAACTGCAGGTGTCTCTACTATGTCTTTTTCAACAGGAATATTATTTACCTCTTTTCTCTTTCGAGGATTTTTATCTTTGGAACCGACAGGCCTGCCACGCTTCTGGCGTGTATTTGCTTCCGTGGCAATTTGTCCTACTGGGACATCAATTCGAATTGGGGCATTTTTCGCCCTGCCACGCTTCTGGCATGAATTTGCTTCAGTGGCTATTTGTCCTACTGGGACATCAATTCGAATTGAGGCATTTTCCGCTGGTATATAAGATTTGGTTATCCTCTTTGTATCGAAAAATGCATCAGGCAATTCATTTGCTATTCTTTGCAAATGTATAATCTTTTGAACTTCCAGTTCACATTGCCCTGATCGAGGATCTAAATGCATCAACGATGATGCATTCCAATTAAGTTCCTTTTCAGAAAGCTTATTCTCTCTCCGTAATGTTGAAAATTTTGATTCATCAAAATGACAATCCGCAAACCGGGCTTTAAATACATCTCCCGTTTGTATCTCAAGATACCTTACTATATAGGGAGAATCATATCCAACATATATTCTCAATTTTTTTGGGGTCCCATTTTGGTGCGATTAGGTGATGCAATGGGAACATATATCGCACACCCAAATATTCTTAAATGGGAGACATTTGGCTGCTGGCCAAAAGCTAATTGCATAGGAGAGAACCGATGGTAACTCGTTGGCCTCAAACGAATAAGTGCTGCGGCATGTAAAATAGCATGCCCCCAAACCGAGGTTGGGAGATTAGTTCTCATAAGCAAAGGTCTAGCAATCAATTGGAGGCGTTTAATAAGTGATTCTGCTAACCCATTTTGTGTGTGAACATAAGCCACTGGATGTTCAACACTTATTCCATTAGCCATACAATAAGCATCAAAAGCTTGGGAAGTAAATCACCAGCATTATCAAGACGAATTACTTTAATTGGATTTTCTGAAAATTGTGCTTTTAATCGAATAATTTGAGCCAGTAATCTCGCAAACGCCAGGTTACGAGAAGATAATAAGCACACATGTGACCATTTCGAAGATGCGTCTATCAAGACCATAAAATATCTAAAAGATCCACATGGTGGATGAATAGGTCCACATATATCACCTTGAATCCTTTCTAGGAATTCAGGGGACTCAAATCCAATCTTTATTGGTGATGGCTTTAAAATTAACTTCCCTTGAGAACATGCAGCACAACAAAATTCACTAGCTTTAAGAATCTTTTGGTTCTTTAGTGAATGTCCATGAGAGTTTTTAATAATTCTTCTCATCATGGTTGTTCCCGGATGACCCAAACGGTGGTGCCAAGTTATGAATTCATTTGGGCTAGTAGACTTCTGGTTTACAATGGCATGTGATTCAATTGCACTAATCTTGGTATAATACAACCCAGATGAAAGTGAGGGTAATTTTTCCAATATAACTTTCTTATTTGAATCATGAGTTGTGATACATAAATACTCATGATTTTCCTCATTCATAGTCTCAATATGATATCCATTTCGGCGAATATCTTTAAAGCTCAACAAGTTTCTTCGAGACTTGGTAGATAACAGTGCATTATTTATTATAAATTTTGTTCCTCCAGAAAACAAAATTATAGCTCTTCTGGAGCCCTCAATCACATTGCCTGAGCCAATAATAGTATTAACATATTCTTCTTTTGGCAC
>NC_029781.3:4628028-4679184 GCF_000817695.3 Arachis duranensis | reverse complement strand
AACTATTCCATCATTAATCAAATGACCAATATTTCCTTCAGGATCCCCAAAGAAATCAGATACATCATAATGAGTGGTGGAGTTCTCAGCATCATTTGAAACAAAATTTGTTTCCTTTCCTTTGTCGTTCTTTTTCAAAGATGCCTGGTAAAGATCAACTAGGTGCCTTGGGGTACGACAGGTACGCGACCAATGGCCCTTTCCACTACAGCGGAAATACTTCTCCTCGGTTGATTTATTCTGCCCGATATTCCTTTCTTTATCCCACTTCTGGTGAGATCCTCTCTTTTGAACATAATTCTTTTTCCTTCCATAATTTTTCTTATTATTAAAACCTTGCCATTTACCTCTTCTGGGGTAATTTGCCACATTTACTTCAAGAAATGGGGCAGCGCCAGTTGGGCGCGCTTCATGATTTTTTAATAACAACTCATTGTTGCGTTCAGCAACAAGAAGGCAAGAAATTAACTCAGAATATTTTTTAAACCCTTTCTCTCGATACTGCTGCTGCAGGAGCACATTCGAGGCATGGAAGATTGAGAAAGTTTTCTCCAACATATCATGATCAGTTATTTTTTTCCCACACAATTTCATTCGTGAGGTGATTCAAAACATTACAGAATTATATTCATTTATAGATTTAAAATCTTGTAAACGCAAATGCGTCCATTCATATCGGGCTTGAGGAAGTATCACCGTTTTCTGATGATTATACCTTTCTTCAAGGTCTTTCCAAAGATCTGCAGGATCTTTTAATGTAAGATATTCATTTTTCAATCCTTCGTCAAGATGACGACGAAGAAAAATCATGGCTTTGGCTTTATCCTTCTGGGATGCATTATTTTCAGCCTTAATGGTATCTCCAAGATCCATTGAATCAAGATGGATTTCAGCATCTAGTATCCATGATAAATAATTGTTTCCAGATATATCAAGAGCATTGAATTCAAGATAAGAAAGTTTCGACATAATGAAAATTTGTTACCTGAGTCTTTCTAGGAATTTGATCAGAGTCTCGTGCTGATAACGTGTTGTAAAATAAAAGATATATATAAAATAAAGATGTATAAATAGAAGACTCTATTATTAAAATAATTAGCTCAATAATAATTTATGTATATATAATAATATTATATGTTGTAATGTGTATATATATACAAAGATAGAAATAAGTATTAAAAATAAAGAGAGAGAGAATCGCATATGTTTATTGTTACCATCTCAATATAATAAAGATGATTAATATTGCTATTAATATAATATGTAAAGAGTAATAGAAAAGAGAATTTAGAATACTAATAAAATAAAAGAAGAGAAAGAATTGTAGAAGAAATATAAAGAGAAGAGTATTTGATTGCAACATAAAGAGAGAGTATTTGTTTATTATTGTGTGTGTTAACAACGGAGGTTAACCTCCTATTTATAAGCATATGGGAGGAATGTTTTCAACCCATATTAATTTCATTCTCTATTAGTAACATAAAAACTGAGTCACTTGCATGGACATCCATATCCTTTATATCACAACAGTTCACTAAATAACCTATAGTGATTTTCGTTGAAAAATTCATATAAAATTTTTTTCATAAACCATAAAGAGATTTTATACGAGAAAATATATTACAAATATAATTATTTATATATATTTTTTTGAATTTTTTATTATAATATTATTTATATCAAAATTTTAAATTAATAAAAAAAGACATATAAATAATTATTATATCTATCTTTAATATTCCAAAACAAAATAGTACTAATTTAGTGCAAACATTTTTTGTATGGTTTAGAAAACTTTTAAATATATACATAAGAGATTTATTTTTGTAAACTTGATTAGAATTATGATTTGGATGTAGAAATTTACTTTTGTGTGATTGCTTGTCTTATAAATTTGAGATGTGAATTATGGTCTTAGTCCTTTTGCTCCTTTCTTAAAAGAGTCATGCTGTTTTTAACTTTCTAAAAAAAAATAGTATTAATTAAATGCAGGCATTTTTAACCTTTTAAACGCATCCAGCCAAACATAAAAATATTACATGAAAAGATTCCTCACGGAAAACACTAACACAGGCTCACAAACTTATACCTAAATTCTTGTATATTTGCACTAATAATTAAAGCCCTATAATATATAGCAGATTATTATACTACTCCATAGTCCATAAGATGTTGGTACTTATTAATTAGTAGGGTCGTTGATCACGCAAATTTCCTGGAGGGCTATAGTTACAAGAAACCATGTAGGCTCCATTGTCGCATTGGACCCTAGCGCAACCAACATGAGTAGTGTCACGCCAAACAACCTGCATATAGTGACCACAGTAACCTCCAATGCATGAGTTGGATTTTTCGTCATAGTATTGTTTCTGTGCCACCCATACGCCCACAGCTTGTACTCCAGTAAGCTTTCTGAATGCTCCCGTTGCTTTAACACCACTCACTGTGTTCTCACCATAAGGACCATCCGATTGAAACGGTATGCAATGCTCGGTTTTCTGACTCAGGTGCAGGTATGCATATGATTCTAGTCTCCCGTCCCATTTTAGTGGTTTAACCCCAACTTCTGCACGTGCTGTGTTGTGAGCTTCAAGATAATCTTCTGGAGAATTTTGTGCTGATAAACACCAAGGGAGTACACACACTAAACTTATCATTAGCCACACTAATAATATCTTCATTTTTAATATTGTTCTTTGATTGCAAAAATTAAAGACGATTGTGATATTTGTGTAGTATATGACTCGTATTTATAAGAGAATTATTGGCCTAAATGTTGCATCAAGGGTCAACAATTTCAAAGCTTGTTTTGATGTGCACCTTGAAGGTAACTAGTGAGCACCGCTAATATATATATATAATGAAAAAGTATGAGGAGACAATGAAATATTTGTATAATGTGCACAATGGAGGTTTATGAAGTATTAGAGATATAACCATTAGTGTTACTTTTTCCCATCAACTGAAGTTTTTGGGATGAGCAATGCTAAGGGGCCAGCAATTTTTGTGATTGTTAGTCATCAATTAGCCATCAATGATGATTTGATGGTGTGAGATTGGTGTGAGATTTCATCCAATGGCTCACCTTCCTCTGCTGGTTATATGCTGGTCAAAATTCAATAAAACTGCTGGTCCCTTAGACTTTTCCTTTTGGGATAAGTGATATCATGACATAATAGTAGAGTGCTAGATCCAAAAGGTTAAGAGTTCGATTTTTAGTGAACCAAAATGAGTTTTTGGTCGAGAGTTCGAATACTTCATCTATCGCGTGACCAATCAAGTAAATAAACATGGTGATTTTCATCATTCATCATTAAGCAAATCTTTGAAACTACAAATATTTCATCCATAATACAATGTATGTCTCGTTAAGTTTTATCCTAAATATAGTAGAAAAAGATTAACATCATAACTAAAGTGTTGAATCTCTACAAGTCTTTGAAGGAAATTCATGATATGGTATTCAGGATTTTTATAACTTCAAATTTAGAGTTTAATTTTTATTAATTAAAAAAGATTAATACAAAACCAATAAAAAATTATATAAAAATTTTGTATGAGAGAATATATTAGAGTGTCTTCTTTTATTAATTTAAATTTTTAGAAAAATGATTCCACAAGAAAAACTATATATCTTCTATTCGATAGATCGTACGATGATGCATGATTAAGTTGCAAAACTAACATTTTTCGAAAATCATTGAAATAACATTTTTCTTTCTTTTCAAAGAATCTATTTGCCGAATCTCTATCAAGCAGTCAAAGATGAAACATATTTGTGTTATTGCTTGGCTTAAGAATTTGATGTATTATGATCTTAATCCTTTTGCTTCTCTCTTGAAAGAGTCAAGCTTTTTCCAACTTTTTGAGAAAAAGTAGTATTAATTAAGTGCAGACATTTTTCTTGAGTGAATGTTCTTTATCTTTTTGAGTAAATGTTCTTTTAGGTTTCTAACTATTTGTTCTTTATATTTACTCTTTTCTTTTTTATTTTTTGATTTTGAGAAAGAGTCAAATAAAAAAATATAAGATGAAAAAACACTACATCCAATTCAAAACGTTAAGGTGTCAAATTAATGGGTCTCTTATCTTATAAATGCCTCACTCTTCTTTAATTTCTTTAATGTGGGACTAATTTCAACACCCCTCACACTTGTGACAATAACAATATGTACGGTGCACACACTAACACAACAGAGTCACAAATTTATACCCAAATTCGTGTATATTGGCACTAATTAAAGCCTCAGAATTTATATAATTATGATATGAAAAAGATTGTACCACAGATTATTACTCCATAGTCCACAGAACGTTGGTACTTATTAATTAATTAATTAATTAGTAGGGTGCGTTCACCAGGAAATTTTAATGCTGGAGGGTTATAGTTACAAGAAACCATGTGGAATCCATTGTTGCATTTGACTCTAGCACAACCTACATAAGTAGTGTGATGCCAAACACTCTGAATATAGCAAAAGCAAAAACCACCAACGCATGAGTTGGATTTTTCGTCGTAATGTTTTTTCTGGTCCAACCACACACTCACCATAAGGACCATACGATAGAGTCGGCATGCATGCAATCCCCAATGTGCTTACTCAAGTGCGCGTATGCATATGATTCTAGTTGTGAGTCCCACTATAGTGGTTTAACTCCAACTTCTGCACGTGCAGCGTTGAGAATTTTAAGATAGTCTTCTGGATAATTTTGAGCTAAACACTCAGGGAGTAGTGCACACATGAAACTTATTATTATTAGCCCCACCAATGATATCTTCATTTTTTGTTTTGTTCTCTGATTGAAAAGAAATCAGAGGCGATTGAGTTATTTGTATAGTAGTATATGATTGGTATTTTTAAGAGAATTAGTAGCCTAAATAATGTTGTGTATGCACCTTTGAAGGCAACTAAGTAGCACTTCTTTTTTAAGAAAAATATTTTTGTTGTTCATCAACGAGGATTTTTTCAAATAAATACTAACGTAGTTGCCATTTGATGCACTTGATTGGATACATTTATTTAATTTATTACTTGAGGACAAAAGAGAGAATATTGTACCATTATTATTAATATTAATTATTAGAGCAGTGAAATGATATAGATATCCAAAGATCTAATTATTTAAGTAAAACCAATGAACCTGCCCTTTCATATTAAAATTAAGGCATGTGACCCACCGAATCAAAGAGTCAAATACATACTCGATTTTGTTAAATAGACAATAATTTTTATAAATAATATAAATAATAGACTCTACAATTGATTCAATAAAATAAAAAAATATTATACCCTAAATTACTTTTTAAATCTTAACATTAGGATAACTATTTGCATATCTAATGAATTAAACATCCAACTATTGTTAATTGTGTATGAATAAATCGAATAAAAAAATAACTATTTAATTAAAAAAAATGAACATAATCATTTGCATTTATTGAACTGAACATTCAATATATCCATTATTTACATTATTTAATATTTTTATTATCTATCTATACTTTTTCATGTTTCATCTAACGTGACCAATCAAGCAAAACTAACGGACTTGGGCTTGGTTCACTAAATAAACCTAGCTATAGTGATTTTCATTATTCATCATTAAGCAAAAGATTAACATCATATATATATAAGCTAAATCTCTATCTATTGCATAGTGTTTGAAGATGAAGCATTTTTGTGAGATTTTGAGATGGCTAAAAATATAGAAAATAAATTTTGAACTATTTTTAATTCACTACAAAAATCTCAGCCGGTAGCGACAATTTTTAAGTCAGATAGTGATCATTTTTTATCATTGCAAAATGATTAGCGACGATTCTCGAATTTCTTTAAGATAGGACACGGCTAAAAAAAAAATGAAGATAATAAAATTGTATCTTACATAACTTTTTAACGAAAACAAATGCGCTCCGAAATTATTAAGGCAAATGATACTTGTTTATTTTGTTTGGTATTTAAAAGATGTCTTAACATTTTAATATATCTTTTTTCCTAAATTAACATCTAATTAAACTTCGGAGTTCTTATTATAATTTGAGAAGACTTACATTGTTTTATGTATGTAAAATTTTTAGATTTAGGTGAAGATTCAGACAAAATAATTAATAATAATATTTTAAATGGAACAAAGATTGAGACACGTCACAATTTTATTGAGGTCGCATCTCTTGAAACTGACATTGCCATGCATTTCGATCTAAATAAAACTTTGGAAGAAGACAATGAAACTTTACATGGACAATGAAAAAAAGATGAAGTACAAGTTGCATATAGAGGCTTCGATATGAACAAAAAATCATAGTTTAAAGATAATTTATCAAATTCTTTAGCACGTAAAGTATGTAGATTTATAATAGAATATTTTTTGCTAAGTCAATACGATATTTCAAGAGAAGTGTGATCTAAATAAAGCACTAGTAATTGATGATATAATGGACTTGCTAATCTTTGATTTTAAAAATTGGGTTGATTTATCATATTTTAATGGTTAGGATTATAATATTAAATATTTATTCGGGTTACATAAGGTGCAATTTGAAAGAAGCCTTCCTTGATGTTTAATTGAACTTTGTTTTATTTTTACGAAGTAATGATAGACAGCAATATTTTTTTTTTAAATTTATATTTAAACACAAATTTAAAAGATCTTAAATTAAACGAGCAAATTTAATTACTACATTTGTTCACATGATAGAAAAATTTTAAATATTATTTTAAATTATTTTGTTTAAAGTCATTTTTGATATTTTTTGTCGCAACATTTTTTTTTGAAATTGTACTATAAATTCAAAAAGTAAAAACATATTCGAGCATTGTAATTTTATGGTAGTGACTTATAAATTGCCGCTAAATCAATACAAAAGTAGTAACGACTACACATCCGTCAGACCAATCGCCATAAAACAACCATTTTACAGCGATTTAATAAAAACTGTCGTTAAATTTACGTAATATTATAGCGTCTATCCAAATTACCACACTCTCCGATAAAATATTCGTGGTATCTGTCAACAATGTTGTAGTGATATTTCATTATTTTTGTCAAATTATATTTTATAAAAGTTATAACTCAGCAAGTCTTTGTAACTATATATAAATATATTCTATTTGTTAAGGATTCATGTTCTGGAGCATGCAATAATGCATGAATATAATTCATGCATGACGGCAGAGAGATAATGGAAACCTAGAGAAAGCTGAGCTGGCTCTTTCTACTCATTATCAATAATGATGAATCTCAACTACAATTATTGTTAATTATATGAAATATTCTCCACGTATAAATTATTTTTCGATACAAGTCTATACTATACAAGTCATTTATATTCATGTACGCACGGTCTCTTTATGTCGTTATTGTACGTTCTTCTTTTTTTTTTTGCTGTACGTTCTTCTTCTTTCGTTATTGTCGTCACCAACACCACCACCTCTTCCTCCTCCTTTTTTTTCATTGAAATTTTTTCTCCTTCTTCCTTTTTCTCTTTCTCTCTCATCATCAGTTACCTCGTTGTTGAAAATAATGAACAATTTATCAAGTTCAAATTGTTAATTGAACCAGAACAAAATTGTTATTATTTTAAATCCAATCAAGTGGTTGAGATGTGGTTCGATTCTATTTAATATTTTCGTTAGTAGTTTATGATTCTGTAGGTGAATAATGTTGTTTTGTTTGTGAAAATTGTTGTTCATCGTTGATGGTTTGAATTGAATGTAATGTAAAAGTTCTGCATTAAAGAAAATATTTTTTCTGTATCTGCAGCAAATTTTAGTGTAATACGAAAATATTTGGGTGTACATGAAGATATTTGAGTGTATTATTTAAGAATTTTTGGTATATGTGTGCTGATAAGTTCTGTATAATTCAAAACTCTTCATCTTTCTCCTCCTCATCTTGTGCTACTTCTTTTTTTTTATCATCATCATCATCTTTTTCTTCTTTTTTTCTTATTCATCTTTTTCTTTTTCTTTTACCTTCTCAAATTTCTTCTTGTTTTACTCTCTTAACAAAAATAAAAACAAAAAAAATCAAACAAAAAAGAAGAAGATGAACTTACATTCATTCAACTAAAAGAAAGAAAGAAATAAGAAAAAGAAGAAGAAGAAGAAAAATGCAATGTTAGAGGAAATATTTTTCTGTATTTGCAGTAAATTTGGGTGTAACACGAAGATATTTGGGTGTAACACGAAGATATTTGAGTGTATTGTTTAAGAATTTTTGATGTATATATGCTGATAAGTTCTGTATAATTTAAAACTCTTCCTCTTTCTCCTCCTCATCTTCCGCTGCTTCTTCTTCTTTTTTTTTCTATCAACATCAGTTCATCATCACCATCTTTTTCTTTTTTTTTTCTTATTCATCTTTTTCTTTTTGTTTTACCTTAAGTTTTTTTCTTGTTTTACTCTCTTAACAAGAATAAAAACAAAAAAAATCAAACAAAGAAGAGAAAAAAACACATAATGGTACAAAATTACTTAGAAGAGGATGAACTTACATTCATTCAACTAAAAGAAAGAAAGAAATAAGAAAAAAAAAAGAAGAAAAAATGCAGTATTAGAAAAAATATTTTTCTATATTTGTAGCAAATTTGGGTGTAACACGAAGATATTTGGGTATAACACAAATATATTTGAGTGTATTATTTAAGAATTTTCGGTCTATGTGTGCTGATAAGTTCTGCATAATTTAAAACTCTTTTTCTTCCTCCTCCTTTTCATCTTTTACTGCTTCTTCTTTTTCATTTTCTTATTTTATATTCTCATCATTTTTTTTGGATAAAAAAATCAAACAAAAAAAATTACATAATCTTGCAAAATCAATAAAAATAGGAGTAGAAAAAAAAATACAACAATAACAAAAGTAATAAAAAACAACGATAGAAATAAAACACGTGAAAAAAAATAAAGAGAAACACAAAAAAGAATGAGAAAAAAAGGAAGAAGAGGAAGAAGAAGAAAAATTCAGGATACAATAATTTTATGGGGAGTGTTATGGTAAAGATGCAAATGTTACATATTTACAAATATTTTAATTTGTGATTTTTTGAAGCACCACGTGTCAAGAGACTAGTGTGTGTCTCTATTAGTAAGTTACTAATTTTTTTTGAGTAAAGTATCGTTTTTTTTTCTCAATATTTGGGGTAAATTCTATTTGTGTCCTTAACGTTTACATCATCATATTTGTATCTCTAGCGTTTGTAAAAGTGATTCAATGTTATTTTGCCGTCAATTAGACATCATGAACGCTTTAGTTTGAGTTTTAAAAATGTCTTCTTGAAGTTAGAATACAAATGTCTGGAATAGAATCGATGATCCACTCCGAAAAATAGCTCATCAAAAGTTGAAACTAATTCCTACAACATTTATATAATTCACTTTTCTAGGGACATAATTGAATCTAAACACAAATAGTGGGCATAATATTAAAATCGAACACATCCAAGTGAGACCTAATTGAGAATGAATATATTCAAGTAAGAATAATAGAAAAATATAATCTGATTTGTTAGTATAATTGATAGTAGGATAACACTGAATCACTTTTATAAACGTTAGGAATACAAATAGGACGATTTAAATGTTAGGGATACAAATAGGACTTATCCCAAATGTTGGGGACAAAAACGATACTTTATTTTTTTTTTTATTAAACCGTGACTTTATAACTGTCATTAGTCTTACACCATGGTCTATTTTTAAAATTAATATTTTTATTTATTTTATATTTAAATTAGTATTAATTAATTTTTATTTTTTATTAAAAAATTTGATTTTTCATTTCGCCTTAAAAAGGCTGAAAAAATAAATGGAAGTAACTTATGAAAAATATAAAAACAAAATAATAATATTATTCTTATAGAAAATACTTTTGATATTTATGTTAAAGTAAGATTATTATTAACTAATTATGTTTTAGTAAAATAAAAAGAGTTCGTGTAATAATTATCACAAAATATTAATATCAAAATAATGTATACTATAAAAAATGCATACACCTTAAAATTTAGAATGTTTTATATAAATAAAATAAATATTTATTTACCAATATATATAATTCTTGAATACATTGATTATGCATAATAAATACACAAATTTTAGACGATGTGCATCTGAAATAAGTAAGATTTAAAATTGACCAGATTTTAATTTCACTTGTAATGTATAATTAAGACTATGAAGATACGAAAAATATCAACTGACTAAACGAGATGTAACACATCATCGAGACACTGAATTTTTGGGATTGGTATTATATTTTGAGTTTATTTTAGAAAAAAATATTTTTTATTATTTAGTTATATTACAATAATTTTAAGTTAAATAGATCAGAATAAAAACAAAACAATTTTGAGGCATTTTAGTTTCGTTAGTATTCCGAAGTGTTACCTAAAAACAAAATTAATTTGGACTTAGACAAGAGATCCAAAAAATGTAAAAAAAAAACTCATTTTTTGCTAAAAAAAATGTCATTTTAAAACCAAAAAATACTTTTTTTATTAGGGTTACGATAACACTCCCAAATAATGAAAGAAACCTCACTCGCAACTCACTCATCTGCATCGTTTCTCTCAAGTCTCACTTTCTCCATGTTCTGCTGCAGTTGCCGTTTTCCGTCGAACTGCCGTTGTTTGCCTACGTCTACTACCTCTACTCTGATTTGTGCCATTGTTTTTGTGAATTTTACCTATATTGCCCTCTACTTTGTATTTCTTCACATCTCCACTATCCGCAACTCCATGGTGTTATCACCGTTCATGAGTTCGACTACTTCTCCTATAGTCCTATCTCTGTTTTGGTTTGCACCGTCGTAAAATCTATGACTATTTGTCGCTGTCGTTTTGTGTTGCTGCTGCACCCTCACCACCGCTGCCTGCTGCACCCTTATCTTCGATCTGTTGTTGTTGGGACTTTGCCCCTTCTTTTCTTCTGTATCCTCTATTTTTTGTATGCCTTTTGTCATTTTCTGAGCCATTGCTTCTTGATTTTGTTTTTTTTTTTTTTTGCTTTTTAAATTTTATTACTTCTAATTTTAGCCTATTACTTATCGTTTATGTTAGATGGCGAGATGGTTCATCCATTCATGACTGATTAGTAATTAATTATTTTGATTAGAGTTAATTTGATTATTTGATATTGTTCAATGTTCAATTAAAGATTTAGTATTACAGATTTAGAATTTTTAATTTTGTGTGTTCTATGTTGTATTTGTATAAGAATAATTATAGAGGATTTGAATGTGTATTTTAAAGTATTTGTTATAATGTATGCTATTATTTTAATTTATTATGTGCTTTAAGATTGATATTATTAATTTTGAGGGGTTAGAATTGAGTAAATATACATTATGTATGATATATATAAACTTCATAATAGGTGAACTCGTACGAGTCTATGAGTTAACTCGCGAGTCGAGTCTAGGTCAGTTCCACGAGTTTACTTAGATTCGCGAGTTTGACAACCTTGGGTGAGAGTTTTGACTTATTCACTGAAATGGCAATTTATCTGACGTCCTCACCTGGACGATAGTGAAAAATGCCTACAAGAAATTTTGGTGCCTAAGTCAACAAAAAGTTTATGTAGGTTTTAAGGGACTCACATAAGGTACGAGTCTGCCACAACCTGCAGTCCCTTGACTTAAAACCTGCATAAAATTTTGTTGACTTAGGCATCAAAATTTTTTATAGGCATTTTTCCACTACCATCTAAGCGAGAACGTTGGATAAACTGCCTTTTCGGTGAACAAGTCGAAACTCTCACTTCTAAAGCATTTGGACCTCACGTCTAGGTCCAAAATAAATTTAATTTTTAGATAACACTTCGGAACACTAACTAACCTAGCTAAAATACCTTAAATTATTTTGTTTTTATTCTAATCTATTTTACTTAAAATTATTGTAATATAATTAAAGAATAAATTATCATTTGTACCCATAAAAGTTTAAAACGCTGACAAATGTATCCACAAAAAACGAAAGTGACTTTATATCCATAAAAGATAGATTTTTACAGACAAATATATCCAAATCTTAAAAAATTATTCAAAATTTCCAATTTGCCTTTTAAATATAATCTAATTTTAATTTATAATTTTATTCCCCATCTTCTCTTCCCCAATTCCAAACTCTGCGTCCCTACCACCGCTCTCATTCCTTGCTACCACCATAGCCATCAACATCATCGACCCACCGTTCTCCCTTCTAGATGTTTCTGCCTCTTTCTCAATAGCCTCTTTCTCCTCTCATCATCAACATCAACAACCCCATCCTTATTAAGGTTTTTTGAATCTTCTGAATTCCCAAAATATTTCATCATTTTTCGCTTCTCACTGGCGCCACTCACGAAGGGCGTCCCATCTCTGTAGGCGCTGGAAGCACTGGTTCATCTGAGACGAAAACGCTGTCATCATGGTAGCCGTTGTCGTTACCATTTTCTGCTACATGCACCAGTTCGAAGGGAGACTGAGAGTAGCTTAGATCCAGATCGCTGAAACCGAAGATGTCTGGTGAAGCAGACGAAGAAGTGTGGTCAACGACGGAGACATTGCTGCTGAAGAAGCTGGAGTAGCCGCTGTATCCGGAGAAGTTTTCTTTGTCGGCGTGGTTTTGGTGGTGATCGGAGTCGATGCTGAAGGTATCAAAAGTAGGCATGTCTTCTGTCTCTATGTTGTTTTTATTCTCTCCCTCTTTTGTACAAAGATGGGTGCTTCGTTTGCTTAACTTAATTAAATAATTGTATTCAGAGAAAGAGAGAGAGATACTGTTAAAATTAGAACATTTATTTGAGAAATAAATATTACCAACACGTTCATATCTGCGTTCCTCAATTGTGGATCCTTTTCTCCTTCACTTTGATTTTTTGTGTTACTGATTTGTGGGGTGCCTGATTTTTTTAAAAGTTTGAATTTTTTTCCATAATTGATGAAGAGGAGAATGAGTCTCGGGAGGAAATAGATGAAGACGAAGGGGACGATGATGATGTTGTTGGGGAGGAGATAGATGAAGACGAGGGGGACGATAATGATGTTGTTGAGGTGCATGAGATTGAAGACAACGATGATGAAGATGGGGTTGAGTATAATGGCGGCGGAAGTGGTGATGATATTGATGGCTATGGTGGTAGCAAGCCAATGGGTTCAGGATTGAGCCTATTGTGGGGGATGAAGATCATGTAGAGGAATAGAGGGCAATTTAAAAATTTTAAATAATTTTTTAGGGTTTAGATAGATTTGTCTATAAAAATCTATCTTTTGTGGGTACAAAGTTATTTTTCGTTTTTTTATGGGTACATTTGTCAGCGTGTTAAACTTTCATGGGTACAAATGATAATTTATTCCATAATTAAACCATCTCAACAATAAAAAATATTTTTTTTAAAATAAACTCAAAAAATATAACACCAATCTCAAAAAATCAATGCTTTGATGTTGTGTTACATTTCGTTTAGTTAGTTAATATATTCGTATCTCCATAATCCTAACTATACATTATAGGTGAAATTAAAATCTGGTTAATTTCAAATTTTACTTATTTTAAATACATATCGTTTAAAATTTATACATTTATTATCCATAATTGATATATTCAAGAATTATATATATTAATAAATAAATATTTATTTTATTTATATAAAACATTCTAAGTTTTAAGGCGTATGTATTTTCTATAATATACATTATTTTAAAATATTTTGTGATAATCATTACATGAACTCTTTATTTTTCTAAATCATAATTAATTATTTTAACATAAATATCAAAAGTATTTGGTATAAGAATAATATTATTATTTTGTTTTTATATATTTCTTAAGTTAGTTCCATTTATTTTTTCAGTGGGTGAAATAAAAAAATCAATTTTTTAATAAAAAATAAAAATTGATTAATATTAATTTAAATATAACTTTACGTGGTATTCTAAAGAACCATAAATTAAAATATTTATAAATATATATCATTTATATTTTTACCATAATATTTTTTTAATTTTATATGCGTGTTATGTAAATAAATTTTGTTAGGTTAGAGGTAAGTTACATGAGTCGTCGGAGTATATATATATCACCGATCTAGCTATGCGTATTAACTTAGTTAATCTAACTAACAAATGCCACGCTGGCAAGTACTGTATAAACGGCAATTCCCACTAAGGCACCAACGCATGAGTTGGATTTTTCGTCATAGTACTTTTTTTGTGCCACCATACACCCACAGCATATGCTCCAGTAATCTCTATAAACGGCTCCTCTGTGTCAACAACACTCAATAGCTCACACCATAAGGACCAATATCAACGGGCGATAGCTTTGACTTGCAATCCCCAATGTACTTAATCAAGTGCGCGCGTGCATATGATTCTATCTGCGAGTTTCATTTTACTGATTTTTTTGGTGAACAACTAAGAGAAAAAATAAAAGAGCAGAAAAAAATTAGGTTCTTAACAATAAGAGAGGATAAACCATCTCTGATGGCTGGTGCCAAAGGTGAACCTCATCAGTTCCGCTATCTCCAGATTTTATTTTTGCCAATCGATCTGCCACGACATTAGTTTCTCTCGGGATAAGCTCAAAACGAATATCCCAATCCCTTCTTAACTTCAAGTCAAAGATCAGTTGTATCACTTCTTTTTCAAAATGTCAGAGTATAACTTGTCAACCAGTCACTAGCTCAAAAGCTGCTGCGCAATCTGTCTCACAGACAAACGTATAACGTTGTGAGTCTCAACTCTCAAGATAGTTTTTGGAGAATTTTGAGCTAACAAATTAGGAGTTTAGGAGCGATTGCGGTGCGATTTAAACTAAATATAAAAAAATTGATCCGATTTGATCTAATTTTAAATGATTTGGATGGAATTGAATTTATAATTTTATAAATTAAAAAAATTAAAAATATATAACAAGTCTCAACATCAAATTTTAAATAATTAATAATAACATAACAAATTTTAATAATATTTTAAAAAATTAACAATAATTTAATAATAAAAATAAAATTATAAATTAGTTAAAATAAATAAATAAATAAATAAATAATATTTTAAACATAAATTATTTATTAAATAATAATAAGACAGGATAATATAAAAATATAACGAATTAAATATATTATAAGTTAAATTATAAATATAATAATAAAGTAATGATATTATAGTATATTATGCGGTTTAGATTGGATTTAATCGGTTTTGATAAATAGATCTGAAATTTGATTCGATTCATATTATTTATAAAAAATAGAATCTAATCAAATTTAAATTAGTGTGGTTTTAATCGATTTTCGATTTAGATTGAATTGAATGAGTAGTCTAATTTAAATGCATTTAAGTTTAAACACTCAAAATAAGAGATTACAAGAGATTACACACACAAAATTTATTACTAGCCTCAATATCTTCATTTTTAGTTTTGTTCTTTAATTGAAAAAAATTAAAGGCGATTAATTATATGTGTTATCGTATATAATTAGTATGGAAAAGTATATGGAACCAACTAATAATCAGCCAAGAATAGAACAATATAATTAATTATAATTAGTTTTATTAATTTATAATTTAATTTGTTTGTTAAATTATTATTGACCATGTTCAAAACATGAGGGAAGATACGATAGTGTTAGGAGAGAATCACAGAACAGATGCTTTGATCATTCATTAGTTAGTTTCATATAGTTAATTATGTTTTATTAATGCGTAACACATGAAACATAGAAATCATATCCAAAACCATCCAATTTACAAGAAAAAAAAACATCCATGTGCCTATCAGTAACAACATCTGGTTAAAGTCACTGGTTTATCAGTTGGTTGATTCTTGACTTATATAGAGTTGGTTCCTAGCATTGTTGAATTAGTATTTATAAGAGAATTATTGGCCTAAATGTGGTGTCATGGGCCAACAATTTCAAAGGTTTTTTGAGGTGCACCTTTGAAGAATTGAAGGTAACGAGGTAGAACCGCAATTTTTTTTTTTTAAGAAAAATGCTTTTGTTCCTCATCATGAAGGATTTTATTTTTTATAAATAAATAAATACTATTGCAGTTGCCATTTGATGCACTTAAATAAATAATGCATGCATTGATTTAATTTACTAGAGGACAAAAGAGAGGACATTATTAGTACCCATTATTATTAATAATTATTTGCAAAAAAATTTTATAATTAAATCACAATTATATAGTGATTTCTAGCAAATTTTCTCATAAATAAGAGGTTAGATATCTTTTATAATATATTTGATGATTATTAAAAAAATTCATTTGAGTCATTATAATTAACATTAACCGATTCTTTAACTTAAGTTTAAAAAATCAAATCACTCAACTATAAAAAAATTATTTTTGTAAATTATAAATGTTTTTAATTTTTTTTCAATTTTTTTAAAACACCCAATTCTATAATTATCCGGTATCATCATATTAGTTGCATTCAGCGACCTACAAATTTTGGCCAATTCTATTGTTATGTCTTGATTCAAAGTCTCTTTTCTCAACTCTTGGTTTGTCTCTTGAGAGAATAACCAACTTAGTTTCTTCATATTTGATATTTCTATTCAAAATGATGTTGCACACATGAGTGCTGCAACAAAATCACGCACACGGAGTTTCCATGAATTTTTCCTCCTTTCATTTTGTTTTTTCTTTTTAATTTTTTAACCTTTCTTTTCAACTTTTTTTTTTTTTTTGATAAATTGGATGGTTCAAAAATTTGGAAAAAATTGTAAAATTAGTCTTCTTTAAAAACACTTATAATTTGTAACAATAATTTTACCATGCTTGAATAGTTTGGTTTTCTAAAAAATAGTTAATTAGTATTAGTTATCTTAATTTAATTTGTAATTTTTTTAATAATTATAAAACTTGTCATAGAAGATAGTTAACCCCTTATTTATAAAAGGGTTAGTTAAAAATTACTCAATTATATCTTTAAGAGGATTCGGTTTTTGTTGAATTACATTGAATTTTAAATATAACAGATAAAAACTATGAAAATGTTTAATAATAAAAAAATATTAACCAAAAATAACTAAAACTTATTTAATATTTATTAATTATTATAATAATTAAAAATATTAAATAAGATGAATTCTGGTTATTTTTTTGTCTTTTTAGTATTACCGTGAAAATTAATAGCATAAATGCATAACTAACACCTTCTGAACTAATAGGTAATTCAATAGGTACAGTATATAATAAAATTTTGAAAATAAAATTAAGGAATAGTAAGAATTCAATAAAACAAAAGTGTCTAATATCGTTTCACATTTCAAATGCCATAAAATCAATTTGTTTTTGGTGGATTATTCAAGCAAGTGTTAAATATAAAATAAATAATATTAACTTCTAGATAAAATTGTCTAGTTTAATTTAGTTACTCCCGTGATTTGCGGCTGACTAGTGCAAGTCAACTATGGAAGTCTTCCACTCTCTGCATTCTTCAATAATCTGCATCCGTAACCATGGATGCTAAGTTCCTATATATTTGGCTATTACTCTTATCATTTTATCATTTTGGGTATTTTTCTTCCAACTTGAATAGTCATCCTTATATACTAAGTCGCTATTTAAGAAAAGTAATAAGATCATCCGGAGATTTTTACGAATAACATGGAAATTTTGATTAAGTCAGTACGAGAATTAAAATAGCATATATGCTAACATACATCGATAACAGTAACTTAATTTAATTAATCGGTCCCTTTACTATACTCCACATTCAAGTACAACGCATACGAAGTATAGTAAATATCTGTAAGTATTCATGAGCCACCGCCCAAAGCCATTCCTTAATGAAAAATCGGGTGGATTGGGGTTTAAATCACGCGAATAATAGTATGTTTTTAGTTTTGTGTGAAGTTATTGTTTGTGGTTAACGATGAATCGATGATGTTTTTTATAAATTCTAATATTATAACTGTAATTTCTTTTTATGTTGAAGTTATCCAAAAGCATATATAGACCGTGTAATACAAGTTTCATCATCTTAAAATAATACATATAATTTTCTTTTTAATTTATAACCATATGTTTTCTTGGCAGTATAAAAATGTGAATCAATAATTATGCTAGTGACTATTAAACATGGGAGTTATTCAAATAAAAACGTTTAAAATATTCTTTTTAAAGATAATTTTTAGTAATTAAAATTTAACACATATAATTGATTAAATCGTGCTATTTTTATTAAAATTAGGATAGATAAATTAATTTAACAAAAAATAGTGAATTAAATCTTGAACCGATTTAAATTAATATTATTTTTTATAAAAAATGACTACAATATCCTTATTATAGAAAATGACTAAAATACTCTCATTTATATATGTGTGTGTGTTAATTTCGAAAAATCTAAATCCTAATCCTATAACGGCAGAAAAGTAAAATGTTAGAATTTAGAATTATCAAAATTAATATATATCATAAGAGTATTTTAATTATTTTCTATAATAAAGATATTGTAGTTATTTTTTATAAAAAATAATATTAATTTAGATCAGATTAACATTTGATTTATTATTTTTTTGGTAAAATTAATTTATCTTACCTAATTTTGATAAAAATAATACGGTTTAATTGATTATACGTGTTAAATTTTAATTACTAAAAAATATTTTAAAAAAATATTTCAAACATCTTTATTATCTGAGTAATTCCTTATACGATAGAATAAAATATTTTATATTATTAATGTATTAAAATTAAATTCAATCAAAATAATACTGCCTTTCTAAGACTTTAATTTTATTTTAATTTACGTATTAATTCTAATACAAATTTTAATTTTATTTGAATTTATTTTTTAAAAATATTAAAAATGAGCTTCGGGCTCTAAATTACTACTTACTCAATTAGAAATGTCAAATTCATAATATTTTTCACTTATAGACAAGACATAATTAAATAACTTGCATATGGTGAAAGTTTATCGCACTTATTTTGATCATCATTTACAAAAATTGATGCAAGATCTTTCTTCTTGGAAGAAAAAAAAAAAAAGGAAAATCACTTAACTGGTTATTCATATACATTTTTTTCCTTTGAAGTCAAACATACAAATTCCATTCAATACTCAAACGTTAATTCATGATGATGATGATGAGGTATACGTGGCAGCCATGACCAACTAGTTAATAATTTTTTTACAATAAATAGTTCGTAACTTGCAACTGGTTTAAACGACCGAACAGCTGGATAGGTACCAGAATTTCTAAATAATTAGTTGATTAATTTTCACGTTAGTTTTCCTAAGTCCTCTCCGTATACACTACATTTTGAAAATTCTACTAGTGTTCATTAGTTTCCACGTGAAAATCACTATAAATAAATCACAATATTAAGTCCAACATTTTCATCAAACCCCTTCATATATATATATATATATATACCCTAGAACACAAATAATATATGCATATATTAGTATACTATAAGAAAATATATTGATCTTGAAATAATATCACAACATGGGTGTGACTAAGATCTCATCAACAACGCTTCCTCTCATGGCTGCCATAACCCTAACCATATTATTATTATTATCATCACAAGTTTGTTATGCACAAAACGCACCCCAAGACTACATCAACGCTCACAACAATGCCCGTTCCAAAGTTGGGGTTGGTCCAATGACATGGAATACAACCCTTGCTTCTTTTGCACAAAACTATACTAACAAACTCAAAGAAAGTTGTAACTTGGTGCACTCTGGGGGTCCTTATGGAGAGAACCTTGCAGGGAGTAGCGGCGATCTTACGGGCACCGCCGCGGTGAACTTGTGGGTGGCGGAGAAGCAATACTATCACTACAACTCTAATTCTTGTGACTCCGGCAAGGTTTGCGGCCACTATACTCAGGTGGTTTGGCGCAGCTCGATTCATCTTGGGTGTGCCAAAGAGAGGTGTAAGAATGGAGGAACAGTTATAAGTTGTAACTATGCTCCACGTGGCAATATTATTGGCCGAAAACCTTACTAGCTGAT
This sequence comes from Arachis duranensis, assembly GCF_000817695.3. NCBI lineage: Eukaryota > Viridiplantae > Streptophyta > Magnoliopsida > Fabales > Fabaceae > Arachis > Arachis duranensis. Next base: position 4,659,218 of record NC_029781.3, on the reverse strand, counting down.
TGCATACATACATGTTATATTATCGCTTGTTTCCACTACTTTCCATTAAGCAGTTGCTAGCAACTGCTTAATATATAATTTTAAATAGAAATAAGGAAACATTAATAATAATAATAATAATGATGTTTGTTATATTTTATTTTAATTTATTCACTTCTAATTAGACATTAAATTATACTACCATTGATTTTTAAGTTGTAGGTTATATTTTTTCAATGCAATTAAATATTCTTTAAATATTGTATTTTATTTAATTTTTAAGAAAGAGAAAAAATAAAAAATAAATATTTTTCTTTATTTTTTAAGTAATTAATATGTAAAAATGAGTATTTAAATTTAAATTAATTAAATAATAATAAATTTTAAAAAATTTGATTAAAAATTAAATTTTAAAAAATAAATAATTTATACCTCAAAATTAGTTACAAAAATTAGTTATATACATTTATGTATAAATATATATATTATTTAATTTATTTTTAATGTATACTTTGTATTTATCAACTGAATATATTTGCATATTTTTAAATAGAAATAATAATAATAATAATAATTGTTATATTTTATTTTATTCACCTCTAATTAGACACTAAAATAAGCTACCATTGATTTTTAAGTTGTAGGTTATATTTTTTCTATAAAAATACTATTTGTATATTAAAATTAATGACAAAAATTAACTATATATATTATATATAAATACATATATTTTAATTTATTTTTAATATACAATTAATTTTAATAATTAATTTTAGTATACATCTAATTTTTTTTTTCTCTAAGTCATCGCGCTATTTTCTCACGGCTTCTCATAAATACTTATTTTTATAGGTTTCTTCTCATGGCATAGATTTGTAGAATACGATGATATATATGATCTATGAACTGAATATATATGCATATTTGTTTAGCAAGATAGTTTAGAGACGGAAAAAAAAAAAGACTCAGCAAACGTAGTTCTTCTAAGCAGCAAGTATCATTAATTTCTAATGGTAATAATTAAGGGAATTTGCATCTATATTATCTAGAGTTTACGTAAACCCATTTCATATTATTTTTAAACGAGAGGTGTTATACGCAATAGAGGTATAGGCCAGTACTTTAATCTCTAGATTTCTATGGATCATTAAAATAGTTTTGGACTTTTAAAAATAATTAAATTAATTCTGAATTTACAAATAGTAAATTTCTTTTATTTTTAGCTTAATTTAACTGCATTTAATATAGTACTAATATGGAATATTAAAATATCAGCATTATTATATCTTTAGCATTAAAATGACATGGCTAAAATTTTAGTATGATTAAATAGATATCTTAAATAATTAATTTGGCACATTTATTTGATCATTTTGTATTTTATTTTAGCATTGTGTTAATGAAAGTTGAACTAGAGACAATTGAATATTTATTCACTATTTGTAGATTTATGAATTAATTTAGTTATTTTCAAAAGTCATAAATTATATATTTTAATGAGCGCTCAAAATTTTAGAGACCAAAATTAAATATTACTTCTAATATAATATGACCATAAACATTTAAGTATACTGCACAAACAAATAATTGAACAATGGCAAAAAAATATTAATAAAATAAAAAAATGAAGAGAAAAAGATGCATTTATCAACTGAGGAATAAAAATAGATTCAGATCAGACCAGATTTTAAAAAGCTAAGTCTGTATTATTGCAGTGTAATCTTGGCCGTAGGTTTATTAAAAGTTAAAACCTTGTTTAGATGCTGAATTTAACATGTTCAAAAATTTAGTCTAAACTAAAATCTATTAACAAGTCTGTTAATTAATAAATAAATAATTTAAATTAAATTAAAATTTAAATAAGTCTAAAATTGAATAAGATATAAATTTTTTCATATATTTATTAAAAAGATTTGATAAATAAGTGATAATTCATTAATCAATAATAATTTCTTAAATAAAATTAATTCAAATCTCACTTATAACATTTTATTGGGTTTGGATTTTTTTTTCCTGGTTAGGCTTAAGGTCTTTGGCAGGCTAGTTCTACCCTTGATATCAAACATCTACTTTATTAAACAACGTTAAAAAAACTGCGTTAAAAAAAGAAACATTTTTAGAATTTTGTTTCGTAATTAAAAGTGAGATTTTATTGGAAAAGCAATCGCAAACTATATATCTAAACAAAGAAAGAATATATATAACTATTTATATTTTTTATTATTTTAAAATTAAAAAAATAATATCATAACAATATTGGAACATTTTTTTATCGAAAGATTTAGGGTTTAATTATTATTAAAAAAAATTAGCATAAGATAAATATATAAAAAAAAGTCTATACAACAAAAAATTCAAACAAACCAATGGAGGAAAATAAGCTTACTGAAAAATCGGTGCTGATTACTTATTGGAAAAATATGTTATGGTATAAGTAGAGGTATTATTAGTATTGACGGACTCAAATTTGAACTGAAGTCGTCAAAATAAGGATTAGATTATATCATTTAATAACCAGAGTTAAATAGTTAATTTCCCTTAATTAAGTTCCAAGTGTTCTTTTTCTACTTGTTGATTTCTAGATGTGGTGCACAAAGTCTAATTCTTTATATAAATGGATTAATATACAGCATTAGCCAATTAAGTAGTTGGGCGGCTTCTAGCATGAATCATAGCTGCTGAAAATTCAACCACAATTAATTACTTGATTGTATATGCCTATTTCTATGTTATTAACTTATTATTGATCTTGGAAAAATATAGGATATTAAAATATTATTTGTTAATTTATTATTAATACACAACTAGAAAATGGATTAATACAGATAGATTTATAGACGGATTTAGTCTTTATTATAGACAGATTTTTTTGGTTACCGACGAAATTACCGACGTATTTTGTCCTTCTGTAAAAGTCTCGTCGGAAATTATTTACTAACGGATTTTTTTCCGTCGGAAAATTACAGACGGATTTTTACCAGTTACCGATGGATTTTCCTTCTGTAAATTCTGCATCCATTTTTCGAAGGCGACGAACTTTCCGACGGATTTTTCATCTGTAATTTACAGACAGATTTTCAGACGGATTTTCTGTCTGTAATTACAGACGGATTTTCAGACAGATTTTTCGTCTGTAATTACAAACGAATTTTTCGTCTGTAATTATAGACCGATTTTTCGACAGATTTTTCGTGTGTAATTTGAACTTCGGAAAATCATCTTACAGACAGAAAATCTGTCTGTAAATCCGTCTGTAAGGTAAAATAGAATTTTTTTATTTTTCTAATTACAAAATAAACTTGTTTTCATACAAAATATATATAAATTTAATACAATTTTTTATCTAATTTATATTCAAATATTTATAATATTTCAAAAAATAAACAAATTTATCGTATTATCGAACTAAAAAAAAGTACTATAAACAAACAAGTCATAAACAAATTAAAATATTAATGTTTGCATTGTAATTCTGTAACCAAATCAAGAAATATAAAAAGAGACATGTAGGAGTCAAGTTTGCTGAATCTAGACCGAAATTTACATATTCTAATTCTTCAATTCAACATCATCCTTAACACTGCTTCTTTGCTTCATGGAGGCAAGTTTGATGGATCTAGACCGAAATTTATTGAATCTTTGTATTTTTGATTGAAATGCTGAAATATCTGTCTCAAACTCCCAATAGCTTTCAAAATTTGTTATTCTGCAGGTTACTAATTTGGGCACACAATTTTTCTACTTTTTGCTGGTAATACTGCAAAATATAATGTAATTTAACTAATATAATGATAATTATGGCTATCATGGAATATATATAAAATAATATGTTCTATACATATACCTGAGCATTAATCTCGGAAGCAGATCCAGCACCAGATGAATCTGAACATGATTTCTTATACCTATTAATAGTTGCTTTGACACTGCAATTTATAATAGTATTATTTTATTAATTGATGTACATTATTGAGTATCAGCATTCTAAAATCTAATAAACAATAGGTATGTATTTACTATTTATCAATATCATTGAGTGGGCTAACCTGAAAATTTGAAAGCCGAGAAAATTCCAAGATCACGATTTAAGACTGTCAATGCTGATTCACATTCAGGAAGAAGCCAAATTATAATGAGTTCTCAAAAGTGAAACTCAGTTCTAGTATTTACAGGAAGAATCAGAAAAGCTAAGTAATGTTTGAGGGTGATATATTATTCACCAAGCTAAGAGATGCAACTACAAAATCAAAAGATGATGTTGACTTACCTTGTGAGATTGAAGAATTCCATATAAGCTATCTGGTTCATTAATTCTTGTGACGGCGGAGACAAGTATCTCAATATGACCTGGCAACTGATGTGCACAAAGCAATCAGCGAGAAACATGTAAAATAGTTGCAAGCATGATTATTGTGTGTGTGCACCCCATTCATCAAAATGTTCAGTACAACTTACCATTTCATTATGAGAGAAATTTGGGCCTCCAACTGTCACACCTTTAAAGTGCTCTTCACACCAATGCTCCACATACGTGACTGAAGTAAAATATGATCCACAAGTCTAAAAAGGAAACAAACGCAACCAAATTCACAGAAAGAAGATAAAACAAGAGAAAAAGAAGAAGAGATTAATGAACTCTAAGTGGAAAATGAAAACAGTTAAAGAAAGAGAAATAAAGTACAGAAAATTTTCTACTTACAATTGCCGACTTGGCAACAAGTAGATAATGACAGCCAAAACACCTAGGAAGATAAAACAAAATAATAAATCATGTCAACTTCAACCAGGAAAACTATGCACTGCTTTAAAAAGATCAAAATAACAAAGAGGATGATACTTTCTCCCATGCGGATAAGGATTTAGGTATCTTATTTGGAATTGGATTTAGACCATTTCTATATAGACTTTTGCTTGATGGTTAGAACAAATATTAGACAGAGTGATAAATGATATGAAGGTAGTGAATATAATCTTGACTTGTAAGCATGCAAAAATCAGCAAAAGGAAATTGTAAATATCAATATATCATTACATATATCATTAAACCATAAAAAGTGATTATTACCCACCAAAAAATAGATGAGTAAGCAATAAAATTAGAGGAAGACCGAAAAGAAAACGGTGCCATCCCCTCATCCTTTTCATGACCGATAGATGTAGAATACAATTTTAAGGGAAATAGAAACAAGGAAGAAACTAAGATAGATCCTGCAACACTTGCGTCTCAGCTGCATAAATGATAAAAAAAGAATACAAGTTCATAGAAATATATTCTTCTGTCAAAAGTGATGTATAGTTGTTCATTTTGATAGAGAAACAAGTTAAGTGAGGCTGTGGTCCCCTAGTTGAGAATTTAGTATATACTCTTGTTAATCTCGAACTTCCAAAAACAAAATCACAACAAACCACCACTTTCTTTAGCAGAATTTATTCCATATATGCAGAATCTCAACATTGAAAACCCTCATTAGGGAAAATTCAATTCTGATTTCCACTCATATATTTAGACATTCTTGCTCTCAAAAGTTTCATCCTTCATTTACGGATCATATAGTTGAAACAAAGAAAAGAATGAAGCTGAATACAAAAAGAACAAAAACAGGACAAGAATTTTGGATTGGAAGTTGTGAATTTTAGATCCAGAGTACATATAAACCCCTTGAGCTCCATAACCAAAAATATTCATGCCAATATTGATGTTTTAACCCCTTTAACGGACAGAAAATGAGAAAAATAAGCATGATGTTTTAATTGATGATGATTATATAGTTAACTAACAAACATCTACTCTTAATAGATAACTATTTGCTTTGCTTAGAATTATTTTATATATAATGCCTTTAATTTTGACTAGCATCTACTTTTTTTTATATACTTTATAGGATAGCTTTCAACCAATGAAGAATTAGTAACACCAACCATCATATTTTTATTTATACCATATGATCCTTAAAGTAATTAAAGTAGTTACAAATGGAAGTAGCAGGGAGGAAAGATATTACTAGTAGCAGAATCTTGCCATAATACTAAAAAAGAACCTATAATTAAAAAAGTAGTTAATTCAGCTTATTTGCAATGAAGCAGTTAAATAACTTCTGACGTCAGACTTACCAATCCCAAGATGTGTATTGCAAGCCTGTAAGGGATGTGGCGATTGGTTGTAGAGTCCTAATATCGTTTTGCAAGCCCAAAATCAATTATGTAAACCTGACAAGTAGAACAATTTCATTATGCATGCATGGTGTCTTAACACTAACAAAGAGCTGAAGAACAAAAGTGCCACTCAATTGCTAAAACCTAACTAACGCGAAACAGCGTTGCAGCAATAACCGCGTAGCTACCTGGTTTGCTTTCCGACCAAGTCCCATGAGGAAGTTGTCAGGCTTTATATCTCTATGTAGAAAACCTTTGGAATGCACATATTCTATTCTAGTCATCTGCATCCCAACAAAATTAAGAAAGAGTCAATACCAAACGCGCTCTTAGCATCAGAACACATAACACACAACAAGATTTATAATAGTGATGCACATGACAAAATTTTCAGCAGAACTGTATAGCAGATAAAGAGTGCTAAAACAATTCATCTGTTTCATCTGGAAAAAAATGAACAAAAATAAAACAGGTAAGTAGTTAATTTTCTGGCACAGTGGTTACCCTTATAACCAAAAAATAAAATAAAAGAAGTGAAAGCAAAGCAAGGTCACCATTTGATCAGCCAACATCAATACTGTCTTCAATGAGAACTTCCTTCCACAATACACAAAGGGATCCTCAAGACTAAGCCCAAGCAAATCCATCACAAGAACATTATCCTCCCCATCTACACCAGACCATCTTATGCTAGGAATGCCACCGACATATTAAGAAAATAAAATCTCATAAGTCAAAAGTCAATTCTTTTGTTTTTCTTCCTCACTCAGAAAATAGCTTAATATTTCCAAAAAAAAGAAAAAAACATACTTCCAAAAAAATACTACCAATCACAAATGCAAAACATGAGAAAGTTTATACCCAATTTCATAAGCAATCCAAGAGAAAAAGTACTTAAATCTTGTGAATTAGGAAAAGAAAACACAGAAAATAAATTCCGCTCTTTTCCATCTCTGTCAGGAAATTCATCAAACAGATGGCAAGCATAACAATACTGAAGCGAGACAATCTCTCAAGCATGTTCCTCCAACAACAATAACAACACAATTAACAGACCCAAAAAGAAGTCCTGCTGACATTGTTAAAGGAATAGCAGGAATTGCAAGTATCTGAGACAACATCAAAATGTAAACACAAAAAGTCAGGTCAAAATAACATCCACAGCAGAAGACAAAAACAAAAATATAATGATAGAGACAAGAAAGATAATATAACTTGAAGGGAACAAACTAATGTGCACTGAAATTGAATAAATTGGATCTTTTGCTTCTTTTAACAAATATCTTTCGACTTAGGCATATTTATAGGGCTTCCCATCCATTTCCAATTTTAACCTGAAATTTTCCAAAACAAATAAGAGAATAACTTTGAGAATCACTCACTTTTGAATCATTGATAAACTGCATAAACAACCTACCCATTTTTATATTTTATGACACTATCTTATTTTACAATTTACATTATACAATACATTTTTAAATATGGTAGCATATGGTTTTACTTACACAGGGAATGCAAAAGAACCATTACTGCTTTCAGATCGGTTAGAATCACTTAATTCAGAATACAATATTCCAAACTCATCAATTCCTTGTCGGATTTGCTCCCTTTCTATCTCTTTATCTCTTCCTACAAAGTAATAAAAGAAGATATAAATCAATAAGAAACTAATAGTTTGGTGATAACACTAAAGAAGAATAATCCATGTAAATTGTAAAGAACATCTAGTTAGACACAAAGAACCTCACCTCCCATGTCGCTAGACCCTTCATGTAGCCAGGAAGACATTCAAATTCTGTTTCCAATATCTTTATAAGAGAGCTGAAAGGTTCATGTGACTCTAAATTCTCCTTTTTTTCCTCTAAATTTAGTTTAAAAATAATACATAAAAAAATCTCTTTGTGGCTTATGGTGGGATTTGAAGTATTGAAGCAAGAAAGAAAACTATTACCATCAGATAATAAATTTCTCCCCTCAAATGCCACTATTCTGTCTACCACAGGTTGCTGCTGCTGCTTAAACTCTTGTTGCCTGTTCAACCATTGCTCAGTAAATGAGAAACTTGCAGCAATCATCTACAGAAATGTGGAAATAATATTCACAACTTTTAACTTACATCTCAAGTTCTTGTGGAAATAAATCAGCAGCACCGTTGCAAGAAAATAAGATAGTGGTACAAATAGAGTTAGTATCAAACAAATAATCAAAGCAAAAGTTTTGTTCTCATGAAATCAACATCAATATGACCACAAGACCAGATCAAGTGACATCCCTTTTAACCAGAAAATGAAGAATATTAGAACCAAAACATATGCATGAAATTCTCACAACCAACAACAATGCCAATGGAGGCAAGTGGCATATCAGTATCACTAACCTCCAGATGCTAACATGGCCAGACAAGCATCTAAAAGTCCAATTTATTTCAAACTCATAGATTCATCAAATATAAAGAGAACTAGATTAAGGGACATACACCAATAAAATCAAACGGGATGAAAATATCATACGTCATCTAATCTTTTCAGTTTTCATAGCTTCAATATAGAATTTCTGAAAACAAAGTACAGAAATAAATCAAATGGATAAAAAATGTAAAACACAATCATATGTGATTGATTTTGGTATCATTCAGGGTGGCAGATCAATATAATTTCACTATTTCATCTACAGAATTTTTTATTTTCATTTTTTTCAGTTCTATGTTAAAAATTGTTTAGCAACCAAAAATTGGAGAAGGATACAAATCATCTTCGTTGAAACTAGAATCCGGCACAGGAACTAAAATCTATCCTTCTTCTTCCCCATCCTCTTCATCCTCAAAATCTGGAGCTAATTCCCGAAAATAGAAAATTCTCAATCCAACAAAACAAAGGAAGGAAAAAATGCAAAGTAAAAATGGAAAGAGGAGCGAGAAGAGGAAGTAAGAAGCACCTGGAACGTAGCCAATTGAGTGGGGTACAGAACACAACAAGAAGCAATTTCAACAAATTAAATAAATAATTCAATTCCAAACTCTCTGCACAAATTCAGTTCTGCCATGCTGATATCTTTGCATTAACCTCCTCCTTCTTCACCCTTTGCATTGAAACCTCTTCAACTACTTGATGATGATGATGTTGATGTTGATGATGACCACTATTAGAAGCTGCACCACCACTACTAGAATATAAACTCATAAACCTGTACCACCACTACTAGAACCTACACCATTGCTGTTAGGCTCTGATTTCACCTTCTATGGGTTAATTCTAGTTCAGATTTTGGTAGGTTTTTATGATTTAGGAAAATTTGAAGTGGTTTATGAGTTGGAATAAGAAAAGATTATGTCAACAAAAGAAAAGAAAAGAAAATTCATAGATCAGATCAAGATATCACAGATTGAAAAACCTAGCTAGGAATATATGTCACATAAAACATGGATACTTGAATACTTGGATACAAAAGTTGTTGAAAAGATAACCTATGTGGCAGAGAGAGCACTGCGACGACGGCGATGAAGGGAGCAGACGTGCGACGAGAGTGGCGGAGAGGGCTCTGCGACGATGGTGACGCGGCACCTGGTGTGATGCGAGCGGCGCCGAAGGAGCTTGTGCGATGCGAGCGGCGGCGTCAGCGGCGTAGAGAAGAAGTAGCTTGTTCACGCTTGACGGAGAGAGGAGAAGCTCGTTTGATAATGTGTGGTGTGAATGGAACTCGATAAGACTGGGACGTTTAACTCAATATTTCCGACGGAAAATTTTAAATTACAGACGGATTTTCCGTCTGTAACTATTTTTCACAAAAAAATGAATTTTTTCGATAAAATTACCGACGGATTCTCTTTTCTGTCTGTAATTTATGCTGATTTATTTATTTTAGTTTTTGACAAAAAAATCTTTCTGAAATTCTGTCTGTATTTCCGTAGGATAAAATCCGTCGAAAATATACGTCTGTAATAACTAATTTTCTAGTAGTGATAATAATTATTTATTATATTTCAATTACAATTAGTATTAAAGAGATATGTTTATAAATATATTTTTATTAGATACAATCATAAAAAAAGATATTTTTATTAGACATACATAATTACAAAAATATTTTTATTAAATACAACTACAAACAAGAGTTGGTAAAAGTTTGTAGAATTTCTATTAGTTACGTAGCGAGATTGATTGATCTTTTATGGTAATGTTTTTCTTCAAATTTATAAAAACATCTTATCTTTAGAAAATAAAAACAAAAATAAAATGCACAAGTGAAATGCAGAAAACGACAAGCTAAGAGTGGTGAGAAAAGTGGAGAGAGTGGCATTGATGAATTTGAGAGTGTTGCAATGTGCCCTTTCACTTTCAACTTGTTACTGTCATACCACACATGGATGTGAAAGCTTGCATTTTGGCACCTAAGCTCACATTGATTGGTTAGTCTCGTCCAACACATATATGATGAGACAAAGAATAATTGATCATACAAACTAAAGTGACCGTAAATTGGTGTAATCGGTGCGCCTACCTTCCCAAATTAAATTCCATAGTGCTACACTACTTGTATATTTAACAGGTCTCTGATATTATGTATAGGAACCACGTTCAAAGGAAGTGTGAGAAAATGCGTGACAATAAGGTTGAGCAATATCTTCACTTAAAGTAAAGTGAGCTAATAAGTACATGTTCTGGATATATATTATAACTCCACTGTAGTTTGAGATACATAACTTGAAAGAACTGTCAAAATTTACGTTATAACTCAAGATTATCTTATATTATTCATAACTGAAGATAAAATTTACTCTCAATTTTATCCCAGTAACCAAAGAAATAAGATCTACTTTTTCTAAGTTGCACATAAATTTTTTTCAACCTGGCATGAGTGTTTGAATACTTTTTTCCAATACATTTTGTGGGAGAAAATGTCTAAACATTTTAAATTAAAAAAGAAAAAAGAAAAATAGAATAAATAAAAAAAGAAAAGTATAGGTAAACAATCAAAATACTAAACAATGTAAATAATGAATATGTCGGATATTCAATTCATTAGGTGTGCAGATGGTTATCGTAATGCTAGAATTTAGAAGATAATTTAGAAATGGAGTATTTTTTTTAATTTATTGAATTAATTTTAGAGCTCATTGTTCACAAAAATTATTGTCTACCTAACAAAACACGTACATAAAAAAAGTAGGAGTTATAGTTTTTGATATAGATCTACTAATTTTTTTTATAAAATGTTTGGAAGTATGGTACCCATTGTACAAGTGAAGCTCAACTTTATGAGCACAAGAAGAGTATCTAATTGGTGTAACGTGCGCTAATAATAATAAGTTTTCCACAACGTTCATAGTGTCAAGTACCATCTTTCTTTTCTTCATCTCATGTTGGCGAATAGAGTAGGCAGCATACATCAACTTGCATATATGGCAGTTAGATATTTTCGTACAGATTCGCAAGATAATCAACAAGGAGTGCAGCCATGCCCACTTTCAACTTGCAAGCTAAGATTTCCTATAAATACCTGGCAACATCTCCAGCATTTTTCATCAAATCCAAATGGTTAATTCTTGCTTACACAAGATTTCATTTATTCCTCTCCTCTGTGTTTTAGGGTTAGGCATTGTGGCCGATATAACCGCCTATGCTCAAGATTCACCGCAAGACTATCTTGATGCTCACAACGCAGCAAGATCAGAGGCAGGTGTAGCCGATTTGGCTTGGGACGACGACGTTGCGGCGTTCGCCGAGAACTACGCATCGGAACGCCAAGGGGACTGCGAAATGATTCACTCCGGTGGCGGCGACGAGGGTTACGGCGAGAACATTGCATGGAGCAGTGGTGATCTTGCAGGCAGCGAAGCAGTGGCAATGTGGGCGGATGAGAAAGACAAGTATGACTACGATTTAAACTCATGTGTTGGCGGAGAGTGCCGTCACTACACTCAAGTTGTTTGGAGTAACACTATTCGGCTTGGATGTGCCAAAGTGAATTGCGATAATGGAGGCACTTTCATTACTTGTAACTACCATCCTCCAGGAAATTATGTTCACCAAAGGCCTTACTAGTAGTGCTCATCTTCTCTTATTAATTTTTTCCTCAAGTTAATAACGGTTGTATACTTAAAAAGGTGAAAACTCAGGTGAAATCGACTTCACGTGAATATAACGGCTCTCAAGTATCAACTTCACGTGAAGTCCACTGCACCTGAGTTTCCACCACTTAAAAAACTATCGGTTGTATACTAAAATCAGGTGATAAAATTGGTTGTTATTATTGTCATCAGGATAGGGAAATATCTAGGTTCTATGCGAACTGCGAAACTTGGGAATGGATTGAGTTTCTGCGAAATTTCATTGCCTCTTTGATCCACTATTGCTACGCTTGAAGATCTAAGTGACTCAACAAAATTGACTATGAATTAATTAAGCAAGTAACAACAAGCACCATGAAAATTGAAAATTTCAGCGCATTCTCTCTCCCTCTTTAGTATCATCATATCCAACATAATCTTTCAATTTTGTTCATTTTTTATTTGGTTTTTGCCATGCCCAAAATCATGTTGACTTTTGTTCCAATTCGTATATTCTTGTGGTCATTGTTCTGTTTCATCATGATCGTTTACAGAGCTTAATTAGGTGACATCAATTGCCTAAGAGAAATCAACAACTCATGGAGTCATCTAATCAATTATGGGATTTCAATTCCAATATCAACACCATAGATTTGTGCTCATCATTCACTGGCACTATAAAGGAAACGGGAAATAGCGGCAGTTTCTGGAGTGATTTACGGTGGTTTCAAACCGCCGCTAAACAGAATTCCAGCAGTTTGTTAAGCATCGCCTATTAGGGGGTAGTTATATGATTTTGCGGCGATTCTCTGGAAGCGCTGGGCCACAAAACCCAGGATTAAATTAAAATACTACTAGCCTACTGATTAAGTGTAATTAACAAGTAATATTTAGAGTATGCTTAGTAATAGAAAGGAGAAATGCTAGGACAACACTTTCAGTACAAAAAAAATGACTAATGTTAGTTTAAAAACAAAAAAAATATAAAAAAATATTCACCATCTAATAAGAGTGGTTTTAGTGTTATTTCAAAAAAATAAATTTGTTTAGAAAGAAAAAAAAGTATTAGCCACCTAATAATACACATAATAATATGAATTAGATTTGATATTCTCCCAAATTATACCTAGAGAAAAAGGAATACTTAAGATATTTAATGAACTTATGATAATGTGAAATATAGATTGAAGAGAGAAATAATTGAAGAAGAAATGAAAATTGAATTAAACAGTTAGCAGCCAATTGAAGCTTATAAATTTGTAGGGTGGAATATTTTTAGAGCATTTGAAGCTTTAAATGGGTAGGTGTCAGTTACATCACATAATATATATAGAGGGGTAATGTTTAAATGGTCTCCGAAATTTTTAATTCTTATTAAATTAGTCTTTTATTTTTTTGAAATGACTAAATAAGTTTTTTACTTTTAGAATCGTAAGTTTCTGTTAATTCAAAAATTATCAAACATAATTTTAACGTCATTGAGGTATACAATTAAATGATAAGTTAGCACTTAACTAAACGACATCATTTAGGATTTAGGATCTAGCTAATGGCAATAAGATGATGCCATTTCAAGCTCTGTTTCTCTCTTTTCTTATTCACTCATCCTCTCATTTCGATCGCTTCCTCTCTTTTCTTTCCGCCTCACTTTTTTCTAATTCACACCAAACTCGTTTTGAAGTTCATTTTTGATGCTGATGTTCCTTTTTTAACACTTAATTGTATACATCAACAACATTAATACATCTAATAATTTTTAGACTAATGAAAATTAACGATTCTAAAAATGAAGGATTTATTTGATTATTTTAAAATGAATGATCATCGGATCAATAATCATATCTTAATTTTCCGGATACGATCAACATTAAAAGTTCCTAATAAAGCTGCGATGTTTTTCATCATCACTGTCTAACGAGTTCAATCATATATGCAAATCGCCTACTAATTGAAAATATAACCGTAAAAATTTCACATACAATGACTAAATAAAATCATAAGCAATTGAAAACAAAAACATGTTACAATATATTTAATTTAGGTAAAAGAAAAAAGAGGTGTAAAAAACAAAAATACAGTCAAGATATTTTTAAAAATTAGTTTAATTTCATATATGTTAATGGTTTTATTCATTTTTCATAATAAAATTAGTGGCAATTTTATTGTCGTTATTTTTTTTTTATCGCATCCTCGTCGTATTATAAGTTACTTAAGCACGTTGTAACAATCAAATACAAAGAATAAACGTATTTATACTCTTAAAAAATACAAGTAGTTCCAAAAATAAAAAATTATTAAACCAGGCCTAAATATACTAGCTGCATCGCATATATATTAGTAAACTTTGAAATATTAAACAAACCAGCTTTCACACTAATGAGAACCAAAAGACAATATATATAACATGATATTATTATTATTTCACTTGTTACCTTCTCGGTTATCTGTTAAGGCTATATGTATATATTGGAAATATTTAATTAAAAAAATTAACTAAAATCAATCAGAATTTATTTTATTTAATATTTATTAATAATAAAATAAATTTTAGCTGTTTTTTGTCTTTCTAATATAACCGTATATCTATCTATATATATACCCCCTTCCCTGCAACACTAAGAAATTTAGAGTTCACAACGATGCACGTGCAAAAATTGGTGTAGAGCCACTAAAGTGGGACCGGAAGCTGGCAAGACATGCTATGGGATACGTGTATAAATACATTTCACGTTGCAATAGCATTAGATTTACGAAATCTAAATATGGCCAAAACATTGTACGCTTCAAGTATTCATCAGAATTAGATCGAACCGGAAAAGATGCTGTGACTTTCTTTGTGAATCAAGAAAGATATTACGACTACAAAACAAATTCTTGCATTGATGACAAAAATCAATGTCTTTACTATACACAGGTTGTTTGGCGTACAACTACTTCTGTAGGATGTTCTGGAAACAAATGCTTGAATAATCAAGGAACCCTTTTTACTTGTTATTATAGCCCTAAAGGCAACATTCCAAATGAGCGCCCCTATTAATTCGGAAATCGATCCTCTCAATTTTTTTTTAAAGTGTGATCTCACCTCACTAATTTTACAATAATGTTAGGGAATCAATTCTATATAAGCCAAAAATCAGCCAACTGATAAATCAGAGGCATCGGTGACTTTAACCGGATGTTGCTATTGATAAGCATACGGATGTTTCTTTTTCTTGTAAATTGGATGATTTTGGATATGATTTCTATGTTTCATGTGTAACGCATTAATAAAACATAATTAATTATATGGAACTAACTAATGAATGATCAAAGCATTTGTTCTGTGATTCTCTCTTATCACTAGCGCAACAATAATTTAAAAAACAAATTAAATTATAAATTAATAAAACTAATTATAATTAATTATGTTGTTCTATTCTTGACTGATTATTAGTTGGTTCTATATACTTTTCCTTAATTTTATAAGTGGGACCAAAAATAAATATGAGAGAGAGAATAATAAAGGATTAAAGATCACACTTTATACTCTCAAATTTTTTTAACACTTAAAAAGATCCATTCCTTATTAATTCGTCAATTATCTCCCTCAACACACTTTATCATCACTAAATAAATAAAACCTGTTAGCACTCTACACTACCAATATATGTAAGAATTTAATATAAGTTTGCACTTTTTACTACGGTTCTTGATCTTTATGATTAGAGTAAATATTTGTTCCAGTTCCTAACTATTTGGATAAGGAACTCAGTGTGCCCTAAAAGTTGAAAATTATCGAAGCAGTGCTCAGCCACCAAGAAAAATGATCTTCGTGTCCCTTATAACCGGTTGAAAAATGGTAAAATGTTGACGAAGAAATTTTTTTGCACAGGAACAAAGAAAAATTTAAGAAAATGGAAAGGTTGTTGAAAACTTTGGCACTCGTAATAAGTTTTGTAAGTGTGGTGCCATTGTTATTAATGGCTCAAAAATTCTCCAAAGACTATCTCAAAATTCATAAGAATGCTCAAAATACTATTTGGTGCAGATTTATAGATATTTTATATGCCTCAATAGCATATCAACACATGGTACTAGCAGATGCAGGGTCCTGGCAGGGCTTGGATAGTGGCTATACTGTGTATCTCAAAAAAAACAAAAATGGATCTGAAGTGTTTTTTATTTTGGATTATAGTATCGTTTTTGTCTTTAATGTTTGGGGTAAGTTTTAAAGTTATCCCTAACATTTCAATCATCCTATTTAAGTCCTTAACATTTTAAAATTGACTTAATGTTATCCTGTCATTAGGGATCTGTTAACAGAATTGATAGCGGGATAAAATTGAAACGATTTTAAAATGTTAGGGACTTAAATAGGACGAAAACGTTGGGGACAAAAATAATACATAGAAATAAATTTTAATTTTGTCTTTCAATAATATCAATTTTTTACTGTACATAGTATTTAATTATTTTTTAATCGCATCTAAATAAATTACACTTAATCACATTATTTTCCTTATAAATAAATTTATTTTTTTATAATTTGACACTTAAAGTAATATAATTTTTTATAAATAAATAAATTTTATACTTTCACTCTAAATAAATAATATAATGATTAGAATGAAAGTGTAAAATTATAAAAACAATTATAAGTAATAAAAGTAAAATTACATTATTTAGAATATAATGAAAGCATAAAATTTATTTATTTATAAAAAAATTACATTACTTTAAGTGTAAAATAATAAAAAGATTAATTTATTTAGAATGAAAGTGTAAAATTATAAAGAAAATATAAGTAATGTGATTAAGTAATCAAAGTAAAATTACATTATTTAGAATAAAAGTGTAAAAGTTATTTATTTATAAAAAAATACATTACTTTAAGTGTAAAATTATAAAAAAATTAATTTATTTATAATGAAAGTAATGTGATTAATTGTAATTTACTTAGATCTGATTAAAAAATAATTGAATACTATGTATAATAAAAAATTGATATTATTGAAGGATAAAATTAAAATTTATTTCTATGTATCATTTTTGTCCCCAAAGTTTCCCTCTTATTTAAATCCCTAATGTTTTAAAATCGTCTCAATTTTGTTCTGCCGTCAATTCTGTTAATGGATCTCTAACGGTAGAACAATATTGAGTCAATTTTAAAATGTTAGGAACTTAAATAGGACGATTGAAATGTTAGGGACAACTTTAGAACTTATCCTAAACATTTGAGACAAAAACAATACTTTACTCTTGATTTTGTTAACACGAACAAAAAAGAGTGAAATCCATCTTTACTTAAGGACATTTAAGTTCAATTAAATATTTTTTTAAAATTAATTCAATTAATTTTAAACTTTTCCTAAAACATGAGAGATTTTAGTTTATACTGTTTTAGAAAAAATGCACACAATAATTTATTAAATTAAACCTATTAAAAATTGTTTTTCTTAATCAATACTTTAAAGTTTATTTACGGTACTAATTTATTAATAATTTATAAATAACTTTTTTTTAATTAGTTCAATAATATTAAAAATTAAATATCTAACTACTTGCGAGCGAGTAAATTAAAAAACTAAATTCTTGTTAATATCTATTAATCTAACCAAATTATTTATTAATTTATAAATAAAGTTTGAAAAAATTATAATGACAACACCTAAGCAAATAATTCTCAAACTCAACATATGAGCGTCATGTCAGCATTTTAAATTAGTTTAATAATATTAAAAATAAAAATTAAATTTTTAACAATTTTGCTAATAAACTCAAAAACTAAATTCTTGTTAATATCTAATAATCTAACCAAATAATTTATTATTTATTAATTTGTAAATAAAATTTCAAAAATTTTTAAGACGACATCTAAGAAAATAATTCCCAAATTCAATATATGAGTGCCATGTTAGCATAAAAGCTTTTTATTTGTATTATTATAAAGATAAAAATAAAGATTAAAAAAATTACTCATAGTAGAGGAAGTTAAATTTACTCTTTCATTACATTTATAGGAACGTAGATGATTCCTAGTTATGATATTCTTTTAATTTATTTTTAAAGTAGTGTTCATTTTTTAGTGTAATAATTATAAATTAATACATAGTGATAATTAATTGGGATTAGAAAAGAGAAGGTAAAAAAAGAATTAAAAAAAGAAGAAAGAAGAAAGAACAAGCCAATATAATAGTAGTCTTGAGACAATGATAGATATATATGTATATAGAGAATAGTAAGAAAAAAGAATAATAAAAATAAAAATTAAAAAGTCTAAAAGAATAATAATAATAGCATGGTGATAGTTAATTGCGGTTAAGGTGAATAGACGAAGAAAACAAAGAAAGGAAATAAAATAAGACAATATAATAGTGACGAACTGACTGTGAGACGATAATAGTTATACATGTATAAAGAATGATAAGAGAAAATGATAGTGTATGATATGATTGTTGAGTAGGTGTGGTCACTTGTGGTGTGATGTACTGTAATCTGGTGTGTCATTTCATTGATGCTGTGATATAAATGTTGGAACCGTGACTGTAGTTGGATTTATTTAGTGGTGTATCATATTGATGCGCTTTCTTTGTACCGTGGCCGGCCAGGTGATTGAGTTGATATGTTATTGAACATGGACTTTAGCTTTGATTTAGCAGTGAAGAGGAGGGATCTGATTCAAAGAGTTCAGAAGAGATCTATAGTTACACTTCCTCCAATACGAAGAAGGACGATGATGATAATCTATACCTCAAACTATATAATTAGAGAAAACATAATAATAATAAATTTGAGTAAAAAAACTCATTTATATAAACTTCAACTAAATAAGTTCATTAATTTATAATGCATCAATAATATTTTATTTTTTATTAAATTTGATTTGATATGTATTTTTATCTTACACTTTAAGATACAAATTATAGTTTAATTTCAATGTACTGACAATATAAAATATTTTTATATAATTATTTGATTATATCTGTTCTTTTGGATGAGACAACATAAAAGCTTAATTGTACTAATTTTTCTAAAATAATTTATTACTCTTTCATTTATGCTCTTTCAAAAATATAATGTTACTATCTCATTACTTTTTGTTTCTTAACATTATTACTATCTGTTTTTTTTTTGTTATTATTATTTATATTATTATTATCATTATTAAATCAAAATAAAATATACATAAGAGCCAATCAACTAATTAATATTTTAATACATTTTATTTTAATAAAAGTTATTTATTCAGCATAAAATTAATTGTCATTGGATCTTTTTTTTTAAATGCTTATTTTGTATTGAATAACTAATATAAAAAATATATATATATTTTTAAAAGAGAATTCGTTAAAGCCTCTTTAATTCTTTAAGCTTAACATTCTTAATTTAAAATAAAATAATTTGTTATTATTTTATTTTAAATAATAAAATTTGTATGTATTCTTAGAATTTCATAAAAAATAACAAAAGATTAAATACACATCTAATATAATATTTTTTTTTCAAAATAAAATTTAATCTAACTAAATAAAAAGAACTAAGAAAGAAGGCTATTTAATTAGCCACCCACCACATGATCAAAAAAAATAAAAAAAATAAAAAAAGAAATTCCATGAAAAAAACGGTCAATAACCAAATATTAAAATAATAGTCATTTTTCAATATGAAGTGAATGACCCTTTTGCCTTGTGAACATGGAGGTTACTAAGGAAAAGCTTAATGCAAAAATAAGAGAAAAAAGTTTCCAACTTTGGTCTGAAAAAAACCATGCAAAGTTTCCAACATGTTTGTGTTTTGTTTTCAACTTTTGTTTTGTTTCTAATCCACAAATGTTTGTGTTTTGGGTGCTGGAATCAGACTATTTCGTGAACAGTATTGTATGACAAGAAGACTGGAACTAATTTGCTTCAATGGCCAGTGGAAGAAATAGAGAGCTTGAGACGTAGCAGTGATGAATTTAAGGAATTATTGGTTAAACCTGGCACAGTAGTGCCATTACACATTGGCCCTGCAACACAGGATTTTTCTATAGTTATTGGTTGCATTGTTACAACTTGTATCTCACAGTAATCATGGTTTTACTTTACATTTTCCTGATTTTTATTTATTTATAGTTTATTAGTAGTAAACTTTAAGTGGTCTAATGTATATTTTGATATGGATATGTTTAATTTAGTGTGAGATGTATGAATATTCATTTATGATCATTTCAATATTTTTAGTTCATTATAAATATATTTTGTTAAAGGATAATTTTTATTATTTAAAGAATATTGTATGGTATTATTATGTATTTATTTTTATTTTATAATTTTTGACTAATTTAATTAAAAAAATAGGATTATACACATAATCATATTACTAAATATTAGGTTTTAGAAAAAAAAATTATTAGAATATATATATATAGAAAAATAAAAAAAAAACAATGAGGGACCTAAGGCTACACTTATATACAGTAGTTATAGTATACAAAAAAAAGAGACCTAAGGCTATGCTTATAAAAAGTAGCTATTGTATACAATGTGGCTATACTTTACAAGTGATGCAGTAGAGTTGAAAAGCGTAGCCTATTCTGGAAAAATGAAAGCTGAAAAGCGTAGCCTTTGGTCTTGGACAGCATCACTTGAAAAGCGTAGCCTATTCCCAAATACCAAAAGCGTAGCCCTTGGTGCAGGAAAGCGTAGCCTTTGAGAATAGGCAACGGCCGAATAGGAATCACCACAAAAAGCATAGCCGTAGTCCAAAAAGCGTAGCTGTAACCTAAAGCATCATTTTTTTTTCACTTTTGACTATACTTTTCAAGTGTACCTGAATAGGTGTTTTTCTTGTAGCTCCCTTGCAAGCAGCTGGTTATCTTCCTCTAAGTCGTGGCTCCTCCTGCAAGCCCGACAAGTGTTATGATCTCTGCCAAACCTGTTCCCTTTCAAGCATCATAGTGCCACTTGTCACATAATCTATTAATCTGTATAAACAAATTTATATGCTATAATTTTTCAAATATTGCAAACTGCAAAGGGGAATTACACATCAGAAACCTCGCAAATTTGGCCGAAACGTTGCATATAATCTAGGATCGCCAAGTGGAGCAGATGTGGTGTCTTTTTGGGTGGACATAAACAACAGTTCTACTAGAAAATTAATTAAGAGTGAAACTAACTCCGATTAATTAATTGAAAAACAAAGTTTAAAATTTTTTGATGGCCTAGAGAAAAATAGTTAAATCTATGACTTTCTTAAAAACTTGATTAATAAAGTCTCAAATCAGAATTTATAATTTAGTTTTTGTTTGATCTGTGTATTGGATTATGCAAGAAACAATTTCGTTTTGTCTCATGAATTTTGAAAAAAACAGAATTAAAGCAGGAAAAAAGAAAATGACATAGTCATATATCCTGATTCAGTTATCTAGTGTAATGCAACCTACATTCAATCTCCACCACAATATTGGTAAAATTTTCACTATCTTTCTAAGTATTGCATACACTAATCCCAAAGACTCAACGTAATTCTATCAGAAACACATCAAACTTTAACATAAACTTGACTTGGCTATATAACTACTTAGACTCAACACACTAAGTACTTACTAAACTTGGCAAAAAATACCTTTCAGGTACATGACACAACATAAATTCAACCAAAAGAAATCTGAAATTACTCTCGACTTTTCTCTCCAAGTGTTTCTCTCAGCTTTTTTTTAATGGTTTTTTCTCAATGCCTTTTTTCTTGCCATTTACCTCTTATTGAATACAAAGAAAGATATAACATTGAAACAGAAATATAAACACTAAACCATGAAGGAGATGATGATTCACAGCCTTGACTATATGCACTAAACCCAACTTTAGAACTCAAAACATTGTTCTTCATCTTGGCGGAGTGTCCCTTTAGTGTAGGTGCAATGCTTCCAAAACTTCAAACTCTTTGTGAGGTTTTCACTCTTCTCTCTCGAGTTCTCTCCCCTACCTTGTCTTCAAATAAAAATTATTTTTTCTTTTTGTATCTTCCTTGAGTCACGGTTAGAATTTTTTTGAAAAAGTCAAACTTCTTGAATCTTGAACTAGCTGAAATCTTCCTTCTTCTTTCTTCAATTAGCCCCAAAAATTAAAAATTTTGAATCAAGGCTAAGCACCGTAGCAGACACAGCAGCAACATTATTTATTTTTTTTTAAAGAGCTTAGCAAAATTCAAACCCTTAAATTTATGAAAAACATTTTCAACCATTGATTCACAATAAAAAAATTTTGCCACCACTTTTTTTATTTTACTCGAAATAGTAGTACAGAAAAAAAATAAGCAATTAACATGTTAAAAGAAACTAATTACCTTTAATCTTTGATTTTGCTTAACTTAATTTGTTGATCTTGATTTGACATGGCTTCCTTGATTTCCTTTTTTCTTTCTTCCTTTGGTGTTAGAATACTCTTTTTTGTGTGAGCATTACCCGAAATGAACTTTTCTGAAGTTTAATTTAGGATTGTTTTCTTTTTCTTTGGAAGATAATGAACTGAGTTAACGAATCATTTTTCATTCAGCTGCTTTGTTGATCATTTTATTTCATATATTTAGACTATAACAAAAATAATTTAGACATGCAATAAATATCATCAAACTCACTTGGATTATTAACCCAAATTCAACATGTTTGTCATCGTTAATTTTGTTATTTATATTTTTAAACTCAACAAGATTTATTATAAAAAAAGAAAACATCTCACCATCTTAGTTTCTCAAATTAAATTTTAAAATAAAAAGAAGTTGATTTAATTGACTTGTTATATAATTGATGCCTTAGACTTTTTCCGTAAAAAAATTATTTTGATTACAACTCCAACTCTTGCACTAATGATAGAAATAAGTATCTTTTTGTCTTTTTAAATGTCGCAATAATGAAGGCACTCTTGTTATTTTTTACTATAGTCCTCTTGCCAACATTCCAAATAAACCCCCCTATTAAAA
The DNA here is from genome assembly GCF_000817695.3 of Arachis duranensis. Lineage (NCBI taxonomy): Eukaryota > Viridiplantae > Streptophyta > Magnoliopsida > Fabales > Fabaceae > Arachis > Arachis duranensis. Next base: position 4,636,099 of record NC_029781.3, on the reverse strand, counting down.
GTGTTGTTATTGGTCAAATGAAAAAATAAGTATTTAGTCTTTAATATTTTATCAATATCTTTACTTTAAAAAATTAAATAAATAATGAATAAATATTTTGGGTATAATGAATTAATTTGTACTTTCTAGCTACTACGGTAGATATGTTAATCTTGCAGTTTTTTTAATGATGATTTTGGTTTAAACTGTGGTGGTGTTAGTTTGTTAAAGACATTTTGTCCTGTGTATCTTTCTGTGTAATGTATTGTGAAAATGAAAAATAAATAAATAAAAAGTTTGCAATTAGCACTAATCAAATATATTAAAGCATTCATCATCGTGTACAAGTATATATTATGAGTTAATAGTCAAAATCGTCCCCGAAAAATATTCCGATCTTCATTTTCATCTCCAAAAGATAAATTTAATCAAAATCGTCCTCGAAAGATTTAAAATTAATCACATTAGTCCCTCCGTCTATTCTATCACTAACAACATTAACTTTGCTGACCTGACACATTAGTTTTTTTTTTCTTTTTAATCATGGGCTGTTAAACCCAAAAAACAAAAACAGAACTCTAGCTAACTACCCATAACCCGACCCACCCTGAAAATCCCTCTTCAACCATCTGAGTAGCTTCAAGTCTCCATTTCCATCTCGCTGCAACGCAACTTCCGCTACCTATCAAGCGTCTTAGAACCCCTGCTCCACAGCTGCTGCCTCTCTCTACTATCGGTTTAGATTAAGTCTTTCACATTTGGAGAGAGATCTGACTTACTTTAGAGTTTGGATTTTGGAGGTCGTCTCTGTGAAAACGGTTTTTCTTTTCTCTGTCGCTTTCGTTAGAGTTATTTAACAAATACTCTTGATGCTTAAGCTTATATCTCACTTCTTTACCACACTGGTATGTTTCATCGTTGTAGCTCCCTTTTATTACTACTACTTTATATCGTGTGAAATTTTCATTTTCTGAAGCTGTTGTGTCTAAAGATTGTACCTCTTTTGGAGCATATCAGGTGTGGTGGTGTGATCATTCATGGTACACTGATCATGCGCTTTTGTTTTTGTGTTTTTTATTCTAGTAATTTTTTCGTTTATCTTTGGTTGTATTTTTGCATGTTTGGTTTTGTTCATAGAACGAGGTCTTATCTTTGCTTAAATTCCGACGACGACGGTGGTGGTTACTGGAGACGGTGCGTAGCGTGAATCTTGAAGAACCACCATTGTGGGGGTTGTGTTGCAGCGGAACGGAAATAGAGGCTCGAAGCTACTCATAATTTCAGATGGGTTGAGGAGGGATTTTCGGGACGGATATAGGTGGATCGGGTTCTGGGTAGTTAGTGTTTTGTTTCTGGTTTTTGGATGACCAAAAAGACAAAAAAAAATAACGTGTCACATCAGTAAAGTTAACGTTGTTAGTGATAGAATAGACGAAGGGACTAACGTGATTAATTTTAAATTTTTCGAGGATAATTTTGATTAAACTTATCTTTCGATGACGAAAATGAAGATCAGAATATCTTTCGGGACGATTTTGTCTATTAACTCTATATATTATATTTGATCGGTCATTTCATAATCAATCACCCTGTTTATAAGTTAAATATTAATTAATAGTAATACAATATTCAATCAACTTCTAGTTGGCTAGCCAACTCACTTAAGATACTTAGATTTGTATGATTTGTATTAAATAACACACTCAAAGTGAATTAGATTTAAATTAAAAAAATTCTTAGCTTGTTTGACATTTCGAAATCCTTTCCCCTTGTCTTGCACGGCATTTATCTAGATTAATATAATAATAGTGATGAGGAAAATCAATGAATGAAATTAATATTTTTCGTCAAATTAACTGTGACTGTGACCACATAAAATTTTGTTATTATTATGGTCAGCAGAATTGGAAATATCTACGTTCTATGCGAAACTTGGGAACGGATTGTGTCTCTGCGAAATTTCGTTACCTCTTTGATCAACTATTGCTACGTTTGAAGATCTAGTAACTCAACAAAATTGACTATGAATTAATTAAGTAATAACGAGCACAATGAAAATTGAAAATTTCAGCGCATTCTCTCTCCCTCTTTAGTATCATCATATCCAACATTATCTTTCAATTTTGTCCATTTTCATTTGGTTTTTGCCATGCTCAAAATTATGTTGAGTTTTGTTCCAATTCATATATTCTTGTGGTCATTATTCTGTTTCTTCATGATTGTTTATGGAGCTGAATTAGGTGACATCAATTGCCTAAGAGAAATCAACAACTCATCGGACTCATCTAATCAAATATGGGATTTCAATTTCAATATCAACACCATAGATTTGTGCTCATCATTCACTGGTATTGAATGCATGACCAGTGGTATTGATGAAGAAAAAGTAATAAGTATCAAGCTTTCTAACATGGGGTTAGAAGGCCAATTTCCTCATTGCATTGAGAATTTCTCATGGCTGCAGAATCTGAACCTTTCACACAACAAGCTCTTTGGGAATATCCCACCTGATATTTCAAGTAAGCTTCCATATCTAACCTCACTTGACCTATCAAACAACAACTTTTATGGTGAAATCCCAAAGGCTATTGCAAACTTGTCTTACTTGAATACCCTTAGACTTGATGGTAACCAGTTAAATGGAACAATCCCAAAAGAACTTGGCTTTCTTCCAAGGATCACAGTGTTCAGTGTTGCAAACAATTTGTTATCAGGGCCAGTGCCTGTGTTTGTGAACAATAATGTTAATGTTACCTTGAGCTATGTCAATAATAATGGACTCTGTGGGGGAACAACATTGGAAAGCTGTGATGAAGAGAGCTTATTTGGTAAACCCTTTTGGTATAGTTTTGTTATTGCTTTTGTTTGTTCAGCAACTTCTGTCATAGTAACTTTCATGGACTATACTCAACCTTGGAATGAATTCAAAAAGAGTAGTAGGAAGAGTAACACCATATATCCCTTGAGAAAAGAACAGAACAACCAAAAGCATACCACTAATGTAGCTCAATTGCTTCCACTGGCTTTGCAAGAGGAAGGAAATAAAGAGGTTTCTCTCTCTTGCTTTGTTTATTTTTTCTTTATTTATTTTATCCCAATATTTTTTAAAAATTTTAAAATATCAATTTGTTTCAATTTTATCTTTATATTTCAAAATTTAAATATGTTTTAATTATACCCTTAAGTGTTAATACCGTTAAAAAAGATATTAATTATGAAGGTAAAACTAAATATATATAGAGTATTGTCTTATGAAAGATAAAAGTAAAGATAAGATAAGAAGAGAAGATAACATAAAGATAAGATAAGATAAAATAATAAAGACTGAAATTAGAACTGAATTTATGTATTCTGTTAGGCTGAATTTGTGGGCCATAAGACTTCTTTATTATTGTCATGGGCTAATATAGAAGAGTAGTTTAATATAGTATATTACTATTTCATGATTTACAGCTCTGTAGATTGTTGGAGAGATTGATACCAAGAATGAGCTTCATGGAGCTTTGCAAAGCAACTAACTACTTTAGCTCAAACAACATCATGGGGTTAGGAACAACAGGGATAATGTATAAGGCAGAGGTTTCAAATAACTGTTTGATAGCAGTGAAGAGATTCTATTATTCTGACAAGTACAAGAGACAATTCTTGCTTGAAACAATGATTCCAGGGAGACACATGCACCGAAACATAGCCTCTCTGCTTGGATTCTGCATAGAGAAGAAGGAGAGGATACTAGTCTATAGCTACATCTCAAATGGAACATTATGTCACTGGTTACATAATTCTCAATTGGAATGGCCTGAGAGGATTCACATTGCAATTGGGATAGCAAGGGGATTATCTTGGCTTCACAAAAAGTGCAAGATCATACACCTCAATCTATCTTCTGAATGTGTCTTGCTAGACAAGAATTTCGAGCCAAAAATTTCGAATTTCGGCAAAGCAAAGTTCATCATGAACCAAAAGAATCATGCAAGGATGAGACTGTTTCTGGTTGATGAAGTCATTGGGGTGAAGGGTTCTTTTGAGAAGGATATCTATGACTTTGGAATAATCCTTTTTGAGCTTATAACAGGACAAAAATTAAGCATAAGTAGTGATTCTTGTTCTACTAATTATGATGATGACATTGGTGTTGATAATAGCTCTTTGAGGAGCTATATTAGCAATAGGTTGTTCACTGATCCTAGTGATTTTTATTATGCCACTGACAAATGCATAACTGGGAAAGGGTTTGATGATAAAATTCATGGCCTCCTAGAAGTTGCATGCAAATGTGTTAAACCTTCTATGGAACAGAGGCCAAAGATGGATGATGTGTATAGAACTATTACAGACTTGTGGAAAGGTTGAACCTATGCAGCAACGATATAATAGACTGTATTTGATTTGGTGAATTGTAGTATATATTTTATATTTTATCCTATCTTATATGATATAAAACAAAATTAACCATAGGATGTATATAAGTACTTTTAATTTAAAATTATTTCCCATCAAATTTAATAACTATTGTAATATATGCAAAAGTTTCACACCAGTTAGAAAAAAGAACAAAACATATTTTACAAAACATGAATTTATGGATGATTGGATGTGTTTTGATATAGGGGTGGCAACGGGGCGGGTTTTTGCTCTACCCGACCCCGTTCCGCTCAACAAAAACCTGCATCGAACCCGCCCTACTTCTATCCGCGGGTAGTAAAATGTTAAATCCTAACCCGTCCCTGTGGGTACCCGTCCCGTCCCTACCCGCCTCAATAATTATTAAATCCAAAAAATAAAATAAAATTTTAAAAATTATATAACTATTATTTACATTCATAATATAAATTAAAGTAAAAATTTAAATATGATACAATATTATTAATCATTTTACTAATTATTTTATAGGCGGATTTAACCTAAATCCGGCCCCGTCCCGTCCTGCCCAAAAAACTGCTCCGCTAAAATCTGCTCCGGTGCGGGTGCGGGTAATTACCCACCCCGAACGGATAGGGGTGGGGTGGATACCCGCGGGTTCGAGTAGTGTTGCCACCTCTATTTTGATGGGTTATTGCAAGAAGCTTTGCTATATAAATGAAGAAGGTTTAGCCAGCATATATACTTGATTAGTGAGTCATTTCATTCAGCCATTTACAAGCTTTTAGAATTTGACCCCAAGTTATTATGAATGATCAGAGGCAGATTATCTAGTAAATAAATGAAACATGTATTCTATAGATAGTCATATGATTCTACACATATAGAATCACGTGTTGATTATGTAGCTAATGTTCATCATTTTATCGTCATTCATCTTGACAGTTATTGATTGAAAGTTGTAGTCTATTAGACATAAAATCTGCAGCCTAGGAATATATAGATTCATAATGAATAGTGTGAATTAATATGATTTGGTGACTTTATTAACAGATAATAACTATTTAATTAGTTTGAGTTTTGGAACCTGATTGAGGATTAATTGATGAAAATATTGGACCGAGTTAATTTTTAAATTATTGAAAATGTAATCAATCAGAAAAGAAAGACAAAAATATTTCTAGTATTAAAGAAAGACATTTAATTTCCAACCACAATAAAATAAAAAGAAATAATGAATTTGAAATGAAGGAAGAGAATAGTAGATTATATTTAAATTATTTTATTATTTTGTGAAAAAAAGGGCTTTTTCATACAAATGCATTTGAATTTTTTATTGTTTAAAAAATTAAGTGTATCTTATTTTTACATTTATCTAATTAAGAAGACTTTTGGATAATATAACATGTTGTGATCGAATTTGAGAGATAATATTTTTATTTGTCAACATTAGGTCTTTTTGAGAATATTATTTTTTAGTAAAAAAAAGTAAAAGAAAATGGATGATGAAAATCCTTAAATTTTAATTAATTTTTAATTATTTGTAGTTCTTAATAATCTTTTTTAATCAAAGAAGACTTTAGTGTTTTAATTCATTCATCACTATAAATTTAAAAAAATATTATGCTAATTAAAAAAAATACATATATATTAGAAGTAGGACTATCAATGGATATAATAGAATAGGATTTAGACTCTACCCTAATTATATTCAAACTCTACCCTAACTCTATCCGCGAGTTAAAAACTTTCTTAAAACTTAACTCTAATCTTACCTGCATTCTAAAGTTTTCAATCCTATCCTACCTGACCCTATTCGCAGAAAAATAAATTTTTTTTAAACAAATATAAAATTTAATCATTTCATATTTCATACATATTAATAAAAAAATAAAAAATTAAATTAAAATTAAAATTAAAAATAAAAATAATAAAATGTTAAAAAAATTAAAATAAAATTACGAATAATATGATCATTAAATTCTTAATAAAATTAAAATAGCTCAAATAAAAATAAATGTCTCATCACTCTTTTTTTAATTTTAAGTTCTCACAGCATTATTCTTTAAATAATAAATATATTAAATTAATAATTTAAATTATTAACTTAGTAATTCTCTTAAGTTTGTACAAGAAAAAATTTGTGGGTTTAATAATCATTCACTACATATATAATTTTTAAATTTAAATATATATTATCTAATATATGAGAAGTACGGATAGAAGAGGGTAGGATATACTATGAACTCGCATTTGATCCTACCTACAAATAAATTCTACTTGCATTATATCTTATTCGCAGCAGATCGAATAAACAACTTTACTAATCGAATTTGGTAGGATTATGTACCTGTAGATAATGTATATAGTGTTAGCCCTAATTAAAAAATTATATATTTTTATTTATAAAATATGATAATAAATATATTTTATTTTTCGTTAGGGTATATTTTTTTTTTAGAATTTGATAATAAGTATATCGTTTATATATAATATATTTATTTTAAAGAGTTTACATTTCGTTATCATTAACAGGGATAAAAAAAAACTAATAATTTCTATTTGTAAGTTTTTATTAGCTATAAATGGTATAGTAAAATTTATTTAAAATTTTATAACTTTTTTAAAAGATTCTTTGTATTTTTATGCATAAATAACTTTCCGTTTTTAATTGTAATCACTAGCAAATTTAAATATTTAATAAATCTCATTAAACATAAATTAAAAATATGTGGGACCTACTGATTGCAATTGCAGAATTCCAATTGCATGGTCCTATACTAACGCTGCTAGTCTATTATTATTAGGAGAAATATATGGTAAAGATGTTGTTTTAAAGATGTGTTTATGTGGCAAAATCTAAACCACACATTCTAAAACCACACTTTTAACTTAAAATCGTAACTCTTCACATAGAAAAGCGTCACCTAATAGAAAAAAGTAAATTAGAAGATTTAAGAGAAGAAATAATTAAATTATCAAAACTAATAGATCAAAAATTAATGATTTTAACCAATGTTAATTGTAATGATACTGAATTCTTAAAATCAATACAAAATGATTTTTCTCAAAATCTTTATTTTACTATAAGTTTTATTGAAGGACTTCAAAAACCTGAAAAAACTTATTGTTCACATGGAATTTCTAAAAAATGCTACCATGGAAATGATTCCCCACATCTTCATCATACTTTTAACCCACAATTAAATTCTATAGTAGATATGCTTGAAGAAATATTAGTATCCATAAAATTTCAAAGAAATAAGGAAAAAGAGAATCCCAAAGAAGAAAAATTTCAAAATATAATCAACATAACAGACTTAAAAGTAAAACCACCATTGAAATTATGAATATTGAAGAAAAATTAGAAGAAGTTACAATGCTTTTTAAACAATTAAAAATGGCTCAAGAAAATAATATTATGGAACAAGGATTTCAAATAGAAGAAGAATTAGTAAATTCTGAAAACATAGAAAATGAAGAACACATTCTAGATTATTCAAGTGACGAAGAACCAGCAATTCCAATACAAGTAAAAAATGAAGCTGGAACATCTAAGGATAATCAATCTCAATTTAAATGGGAAACAAGTTTTGATAATTATGCCTTTAAAAAAGGGTTTATAAATAAAGATTCAAAATATACAAAAATACCATCAAAATACGTTCCTAAAATCCAGGAAATGGAAGGAGAAAGAATGCTCGACTTAGACTGTAAAAAGAATGAAAAA
>NC_029781.3:4627394-4627909 GCF_000817695.3 Arachis duranensis | reverse complement strand
AGCTTATGATAAGATATTATATATAATGATGATTCTATATAAAGAATTTTTTGGAAAAAATATTATAGATCATAGACAAGAAGTCTATAATAAAGAATATCAAGAAGCAAAAAACCATCTAGCTAATATTCAGATATATGATCTATGTAATGTAGAGTCTTATATATGTGAATATAGAATACATTATTACAAGTTAAAAGAAGAAGATAAAAATCATTATCTTAGTATGTATATAACAAAACTTCCATATCCTGCTAATGAATTTATAATGGGAAGATTTATTAAGAGAAATAAATAGATGAACAATTGAAAATAATTTTGGTGGAGCAACCTCTGCAATAAGAGAGGAAATAAAAGAACGTTGTATGCAAGAAGCAACTCAAAAAAGATTTGCAAATATAATTAGAATTTGCTGTCAGGATAATGAAGAGATGCCTCAAAAATATGGTCTTAATAAAAATTTTCAAAGAAAAAGAAAATATCAATTTAGAAGAAGAAAATACTATCCAAACTGG
>NC_029781.3:4625802-4626778 GCF_000817695.3 Arachis duranensis | reverse complement strand
ATGGATTTTATCATAGGAAATAACTTTTTAAAGCTATATCATCCATTCATTCAAGAATTAACATATATAGTTTTAAAAGCTCCACACGATTCTTCAATAAATCAAAAATCAAAACGTATAAAAATACCAAATACTACTATAGATAAGATCTTAAAATTTAAAATATTTTCTATATTAGAAACATGTTATTTAAATCTATACTTTCAGATAAATATTCCAAAAAATAATCTTGAAATAAAGATAGAAAAACTTTTGGATGAAATTTGTGCTGAAAATCCTTTAGATATTAAAAATACAAATAACGAATTAGTAAGCATTAAATTAAAAGATCCCACAAAAGAGATAAATGTTCCAAATAAAATTTCTTATTCCGCAAGAGATAGAGAAGAGTTCTCATTAGAATGTAAAGATCTTTTAGAGAAAGGAATTATAAGATTAAGTAAAAGTCCTCGCTCCAGCCTTTTACGTCGAGAACAATAATGAAATTAAAAGAGGAAAATGAAGAATGGTAATAAATTATAAGAAAATGAATGAAGCAACTGTTGGTGATGCTCATAAACTTCCAAGAAAAGATTCTATTTTAGAAAAAATCAAAGGAGCAACTTGGTTTTCATCTCTTGATGCAAAATCAGGATATTGGCAACTTCGTCTAGACGAAGAAACAAAGAAATTAACTGCTTTTACTTGCCCAACAAAAGAATCAACAAGTGTGTTGCTCTACGAATAGAATGTATTACCATTCGGATTAAAACAAGCCCCAGGTATTTATCAAAGATTTATGGAAGAAAATCTAAAGGAGTTAAATGAATTTGTTTTAGTGTACATTGATGATATACTAATTTTTACAAAACAGGATAAAGAAGATCATCTTCAAAAATTATTAATAGTTTTAGAAAGATGTAAAGAAAAAGGATTAGTTCTTAGCAAAAAGAAAGCAAAAATAGCAAGACAAGAAATAGAGTTTCTTGGGTTAATT
>NC_029781.3:4624154-4625495 GCF_000817695.3 Arachis duranensis | reverse complement strand
ATTAAATCTCTTAAGAAATGGAAAATTGATTTACTACCCAGAGAATTTACATTAAGGACAGATTCAAGTTATCTAACAGGTTTCATACGATATAATTTAAAAGTTGATTATAATCATGGACGATTGGTAAGATGGCAATTGTTTTTGTTACAATATCCAATAAAAATTGAATATATTAAGGGTGACAAAAATGTTATTGTAGATACATTAACAAGAGAATGGAGTTCGTCTACAATGCATTAAATCAAGAAATTCAAAAATACGAACAAGAACTCGAAAAATGTAAGCATTGTCAGCAAATAAGGACACAGATCCAATCCCTCACGAAGGCCATCGAAGCAATGAAATCAACACAACAACCAAAACCATCAGAGTTCAGCCAGCTAAGCGTGGTGGACAAATCAGGTGAGGAAAAAATTCCAGAAAATAAAACAATTGCTGAAATTATCAAAAAATCCACCCAAGATAAATGATGAGCGGATAATTTGTACGCTTTTTGGCATTGTTTTTAGTATGTTTTTGATATGATATAGTTAGTTTTTAGTATATTTTTATTAGTTTTTAGTTAAAATTTACTTTTCTGGACTTTACTATGAGTTTGTGTGTTTTTCTGTGATTTCAGGTATTTTCTGGCTGAAATTGAGGGACCTGAGCAAAAATCTGATTCAAAGACTAAAAAGGACTGCAGATGCTGTTGGATTCTGACCTCCCTGCACTCGAAGTGGATTTTCTGGAGCTACAGAAGCCCAATTGGCGCGCTCTCAATGGCGTTAGAAAGTAGACATCCTGGCTTTCCAGCAATATATGATAGTCCATACTTTGCCCAAGATTTGATGGCCCAAACCGGCGTTCAAAGTCACCCTCAGAAATCCCAGCGTTAAACGCTGGAACTGGCACCCTCAAATGGGAGTTAAACGCTCAAACTAGCATAAAAGCTGGCGTTTAACTCCAAGAAGAGTCTCTACACGAAAATACTTCAATGCTCAGCCCAAGCACACACCAAGTGGGCCCGGAAGTGGATTTTTATGTCATTTACTCAGTTCTGTAAACCTTAGGCTACTAGTTTTCTATAAATAGGACCTTTTACTATTGTATTTTCATCTTTGGACATCTAGTTCTTAGATCATGATAGAGGACTTTGGTAGCTATCTTCATTTTTATGCTATCTTAGATCACTGGGAGGCTGGCCTCACGGCCATGCCTAGACCTTACATTTATGTATTTTCAACGGTGGAGTTTCTATACACCATAGATTAAGGTGTGGAGCTCTGCTGTACCTCAAGTATTAATGCAATTACTATTGTTCTTCTATTCAATTCCGCTTGTTCTTGTTCTAAGATA
>NC_029781.3:4622023-4623359 GCF_000817695.3 Arachis duranensis | reverse complement strand
AGCTTGGCTGGCTGTGAAGCCATGTCTAATTCCTGGACCGGAGTCTTAGACTAGCATTGCAATGATTCCTGGAATTCTCATTAAGAATTTTGATATCTTTTTCCATTTAATTTTCGAAAAACACAAAAAAATTACAAAATTATAAAATCCAAAAATATTTCTTGTTTGAGTCTAGTGTCTCATCTTAAGTTTGGTGTCAATTGCATGCATTCATTCATGTGTCTTAAGGATCTTCAAGTAATTCTTGATGATTTTTCGTACTCTAATCTTTGAATTCAATTGACTTGAGTGTCTTGTGTGTCTCATATGTATTTTCATTTTGTTAGTGTCAGTAGTATACAAACTGCTAAGTTTGGTGTCTTGCATGCACTGTTATTTGATTCTTGTTGCATTTTGATTTGTCCTTATTATTAAAAATCCAAAAATATTTTTAATTTGTGTCTTTTCAAGTCAATCATACAGAGAATTGAAGATTCAGAATATTCAGCAGAGGAATTGCACAGAAAAAGCTGGGCGTTCAAAACGCCCAGTGAAGAAGGACAGACTGGCATTTAAACGCCAGCCAGGGTGCCTGGCTGGGCGTTTAACGCCCAAAAGGGTAGTGGTTTGGGCGTTAAACGCCAGAATGTGCACCATTCTGGGCGTTTAACGCCAGGATGGCTAAAGAGGGAAGATTTTGTTTTCAAATCCAATTTTTTTAAGTTTTCAAAATCTTTTCAAAATCAAATCTTTTTCAAATCAATTTTTCAATCAAATCTTTTTCAAAAATCAATTTCTTTCCATTTTCAAAGATACTTGCTACCAATTAATGATTTGATTCAACATTTCAAGTATGTTGCCTTTTCTGTTGAGAAAGGTTTAATGTCTGAATCATATATTTTCTTGATAGCCAAGTCATCAATTTTAAAATCAAATCTTTTTAAAATGTTTTTCAAATCATATCTTCTTAATCACATCTTTTTAAAATCAATCATATCTTCTTAACCACATCTTTTTCAAAATGGTTTTCAATCAAATCTCTCTTGATTTCTAATTTCAAAATCTTTTTCAAAAATCACTTGATTTCTTTTCCACTTTCATTTTTCGAAAATTAAGTAATGTTTTTCAAAAATATTTTCAAAATCTTCCACTTAATTTTCGAAAATTACTTCCCTTCTTCTCACATCCTTCTATTTATGGACTAACACTATCCCTTAATGCAAAATTCGAACTCCATTTCCTCTGATAAGTTCGAATTTTCTACTTCTGTCTTCTACTCTTCTTTTCCTCTGACATTTCAAGGAATCTCTATACTGTGACATAGAGGATTCCACATTTTCTTGTTCTCTTCTCTTTC
>NC_029781.3:4613203-4613879 GCF_000817695.3 Arachis duranensis | reverse complement strand
CAAACTCTAAGTTTGGTGTTGAACCCCCACATTCAAACTCTAAGTTTGGTGTTGGGAGTTTCCAACATGGCTCTGAGCATCAGTGAGGCTCCATGAGAGTCCTCTGTCAAGCTAATGACATTAAAGAAGCGCTTGTTGGGAGGCAACCCAATGTTTTAAAATTAACTATTTTCTTTTGTTATTTTATCTTTTTTGTAGGTTGATGATCATGAGAAGTCACAAAATCAATGAAAAAAGCAAAAACAGAATGAAAAACAGGAAGAAAAACAGCACACCCTGGAGGACGCACCTACTGGCGTTTAAACGCCAGTGAGGTTAGCTATTGGGCGTTTAACGCCCAGTCTGGCACCATTCTGGGCGTTTAACGCCAGAAAGGGGCACCATACTGGCGTTAAACGCCAGAAAGGGGCAAGAAGCTGGCATTAAACGCCAGAAATGGGCACCAGCCCGGCGTTTAATGCCAGAAATGGCACAAAACGTGATTTTGCAAGCCATTTGGTGCAGGGATGACTTTTCCTTGACACCTCAGGATCTGTGGACCCCACAGGATCCCCACCTATCCTACCACTCTCTCTCTTCTTCACCAATCACCTCGACACCTCTTCCCCAAAAACCCCTCACCTATCAAATCCCATCTTTCTCTTCACCACTCACATCCATCCTTCATAAAACCCCA
>NC_029781.3:4612758-4613106 GCF_000817695.3 Arachis duranensis | reverse complement strand
CCGAACCTACCCTTCCCCCTCTCCTATATAAACCCTCCTTCACTCCTTCATTTTCACACACCTTAAACACCATCTCTCTCCCCTTTGGCCGAATACAAAGCCATTCCATTTCTCCTCATTTCTTCTTCTTCTACTCTCTTCTTTCTTCTTTTGCTCGAGGACGAGCAAACATTTTAAGTTTGGTGTGGTAAAAGCATTGCTTTTTGTTTTTCCATAACCATTTATGGCATCCAAGGCCGGAGAAACCTCTAGAAAGAGGAAAGGGATGGCAAAAGCTTCCACCTCCGAGTCATGGGAGATAGAGAGATTCATCTCAAGGGTGCATCAAGACCATTTCTATGAAGTTGT
>NC_029781.3:4611341-4612153 GCF_000817695.3 Arachis duranensis | reverse complement strand
ATCATGAGGGAGGAGCAACAAAGACAAGGAAGAGACATTGAGGAGCTCAATCACTCCATAGGATCTTCAAGAGCAAGGAAGAGCTGCCATCACTAAGGTGGACCCGTTCTTTGATTTCCTTGTTCTTTATTCTTCTGTTTTTCGAATTTTAGTGTTTATGTTTATCTATGTTTGTGTCTTGTGATCATTAGTGTCTTAGTGTCTATGCCTTAAAGTTATGAATGTCCTATGAAGAATCCATCACCTTTCTTGAATAAAAAGTGCTTAATTGAAAAAGGAAGAATTGCATGAATTTTGAATTTTATAACAGTTTAATTATTTTGATGTGGTGGCAATACTGTTGTTCTCTGAATGTATGCTTAAACAGTGCATATGTATCTTGAATTTGTGGTTTATGAATGTTGGCTCTTGAAAGAATGATGAAAAAGGAGACATGTTACTGAGGATCTGAAAAATCATCAAAATGATTCTTGAAGCAAGAAAAAGCATTTCTATTCAAAAAAAAATAAAAAAAAAATTCGAAAAAAAAAGAGAGAAATAAAGTGTGATCCAAGGCAAAAAAAGAGTGTGCTTAAGAACCCTGGACACCTCTAATTGGGGACTTTAGCAAAGCTGAGTCACAATCTGAAAAGGTTCACCCAATTATGTGTCTGTGGCATGTATGTATCCGGTGGTAATACTGGAAGACAGAGTGCTTTGGGCCACAGCCAAGACTCAATAAGTAGCTATGCTCAAGAATCATCATACTCTACTAAGAGAATCAATAACACTATCTGGATTCTAAGTTCCTAAAGAAGCCAATCATTCTGAAT
>NC_029781.3:4610201-4611018 GCF_000817695.3 Arachis duranensis | reverse complement strand
TAAAATTTACTTTTCTGAACTTTACTATGAGTTTGTGTGTTTTTCTGTGATTTCAAGTATTTTCCGGCTGAAATTGAGGGACCTGAGCAAAAATCTGATTCAGAGACTAAAAGGACTGCAGATGCTGTTGGATTCTGACCTCCCTGCACTCGAAGTGGATTTTCTGGAGCTACAGAAGCCCAATTGGCGCGCTCTCAAAGGCGTTGGAAAGTAGATATCCTGGGCTTTCCAGCAATATATGATAGTCCATACTTTGCCCAAGATTTGATGGCCCAAACCGGCGTTCAAAGTCACCCTCAGAAATCCCAGCGTTAAACGCTGGAACTGGCACTCAAATGGGAGTTAAACGCCCAAACTGGCATAAAAGCTGGCGTTTAACTCCAAGAAGAGTCTCTACACGAAAATGCTTCAATGCTCAGCCCAAGCACACACCAAGTGGGCCCGGAAGTGGATTTTTATGTCATTTACTCAATTCTGTAAACCTTAGGCTACTAGTTTTCTATAAATAGGACCTTTTACTATTGTATTTTCATCTTTGGACATCTAGTTCTTAGATCATGATAGAGGACTTTGGTAGCTATCTTCATTTTTATGCTATCTTAGATCACTGGGAGGCTGGCCTCACGGCCATACCTAGACCTTACATTTATGTATTTTCAACGGTGGAGTTTCTACACACCATAGATTAAGGTGTGGAGCTCTGCTGTACCTCAAGTATTAATGCAATTACTATTGTTCTTCCATTCAATTCCGCTTGTTCTTGTTCTAAAATATCACTTGTTCTTCAACTTGATGAATGTGATGATCCATGACACTC
>NC_029781.3:4609299-4609892 GCF_000817695.3 Arachis duranensis | reverse complement strand
AATGAATTACATAAGTACCTCTATCTTTATCTTTATGTTTTTATGCGTTCATTACCATATCCATTTGAGTTTTCCTGACTAAGATTTACAAGATGATCATAGCTTGCTTCATACTAACAATCTCCGTGGGATCGACCCTTACTCGCGTAAGGTTTATTACTTGGACGACCCAGTGCACTTGCTGGTTAGTTGTGCGAAGTTGTGTAATGCCATGGTATTGAACACCAAGTTTTTGGGGTTCATGACCGGGGATTATGAGAGTTGTGAAAAGTATTGTTCATCCAGAGCAAACCCTAAAAAGAGCAGATAAAGCTCCAATTCAAACCCAGAGAACAGGGATAATAAGAAACATTCCTACAAGGGCTGAAATCAAGGAAAAGAAAAGGGTCTGTAGATCAAATCTCAGAGAAACCCTTAACATAGTCCTGAATTGGACTGAAGAAAAAAGGGCAATCTTGGGATATTATCCTATTGCCAAAGAACAGCTAACAAAGCTAGTCATATTTCCAGAGGCTTCCCCATCTGACACCTATCAGTTTTTCCAGTATGGATTAATTGATACAATTTTAATTTTTAATGATTTAAAAATTATT